>NW_027440898.1:0-53735 GCF_031893055.1 Leptodactylus fuscus
TGCTCCGCCCCTGCGCTGGTCTCCAGAAGCTCCGCCCCTGCACTGGTCTCCAGAAGCTCCGCCCCTGCGCCGGTCTCCAGAAGCTCCGCCCCTGCGCTGGTCTCCAGAAGCTCCGCCCCTGCGCTGGTCTCCAAAAGCTCCGCCCCTGTGCTGTTTTTCTTTTTTCTGGGTGGTTTAATTGTGAGGGGGATTCGGCATTGATCACACACCCCCATGTCTATCAGTGGTCCAGCCCAAGGTCACTGGGGATCCTCGATTGCCATGTTCCTCAGTGCTTCCTCTGGGAAGATCATGACTTGGTAGCCGGGCTCTTCTGTCAGGTTCTCGGCCCCCAGGGAATGGTACAGGCTGATGGCCGGAGTGTTCCACTTCAGCACAGAGAGGTGGATATGAGAGCAGCCGGAACGCACACCTTCCTGAAAAGTCACATGGGAAAAAGTCATTACATTGTGGTCAGCACCAACCTCCCCCCACCCCTGAGACAGATGGATCATCCCCCTGTGAACATCATATAAGTATAGCCAATAACCAGATACATCGTCCACCACTGGAATATACCATCAGATACCACAATAAGACCGCTACTCGCCTGCGCCACCTTCTTCATCAGTCGCCGCCCCAAACCGTGACCTACAATAGAAGATACCAAACAATCACCACATCAATCCACGAAAACCTCATTAGTCAGCGACTAACAAGTACAGGACCTAGGGACAAGAACTGCACACGGACACCACTGTGTAGTGAGGGGTGTTACCGGGGAGTATTGTACAGTATAGTGAGGGGTGTTACCGGGGAGTATTGTACGGTATAGTGAGGGGTGTTACCGGGGAGTATTGTACAGTATAGTGAGAGGTGTTACCGGGGGGTATTGTACAGTATAGTGAGGGGTGTTACCGGGGGGTATTGTACAGTATAGTGAGGGGTGTTACCGGGGAGTATTGTACGGTATAGTGAGGGGTGTTACCGGGGAGTATTGTACAGTATAGTGAGGGGTGTTACCGGGGAGTATTGTACAGTATAGTGAGAGGTGTTACCGGGGAGTATTGTACAGTATAGTGAGGGGTGTTACCGGGGAGTATTGTACAGTATAGTGAGAGGTGTTACCGGAGAGTATTGTACAGTATAGTGAGGGGTGTTACCGGGGGGTATTGTACAGTATAGTGAGGGGTGTTACCGGAGAGTATTGTACGGTATAGTGAGGGGTGTTACCGGAGAGTATTATACAGTATAGTGAGAGGTGTTACCGGGGAGTATTGTACAGTATAGTGAGGGGTGTTACCGGGGAGTATTGTACAGTATAGTGAGGGGTGTTACCGGGGGGTATTGTACAGTATAGTGAGGGGTGTTACCGGGGGGTATTGTACAGTATAGTGAGGGGTGTTACCGGGGAGTATTGTACGGTATAGTGAGGGGTGTTACCGGGGGGTATTGTACAGTATAGTGAGGGGTGTTACCGGGGAGTATTGTACGGTATAGTGAGGGGTGTTACCGGGGGGTATTGTACAGTATAGTGAGGGGTGTTACCGGGGAGTATTGTACAGTATAGTGAGAGGTGTTACCGGGGAGTATTGTACAGTATAGTGAGAGGTGTTACCGGGGGGTATTGTACAGTATAGTGAGGGGTGTTACCGGGGAGTATTGTACAGTATAGTGAGAGGTGTTACCGGAGAGTATTGTACGGTATAGTGAGGGGTGTTACCGGGGAGTATTGTACGGTATAGTGAGGGGTGTTACCGGGGAGTATTGTACAGTATAGTGAGGGGTGTTACCGGGGAGTATTGTACAGTATAGTGAGGGGTGTTACCGGGGGGTATTGTACAGTATAGTGCGGGGTGTTACCGGGGAGTATTGTACGGTATAGTGAGAGGTGTTACCGGGGAGTATTGTACAGTATAGTGAGGGGTGTTACCGGGGAGTATTGTACAGTATAGTGAGGGGTGTTACCGGGGAGTATTGTACAGTATAGTGAGGGGTGTTACCGGGGAGTATTGTACAGTATAGTGAGGGGTGTTACCGGGGAGTATTGTACGGTATAGTGAAGAGGTGTTACCGGGGAGTATTGTACGGTATAGTGAGAGGTGTTACCGGAGAGTATTGTACGGTATAGTGAGGGGTGTTACCGGGGAGTATTGTACGGTATAGTGAGGGGTGTTACCGGGGAGTATTGTACAGTATAGTGAGGGGTGTTACCGGGGAGTATTGTACGGTATAGTGAGGGGTGTTACCGGGGAGTATTGTACAGTATAGTGAGGGGTGTTACCGGGGAGTATTGTACAGTATAGTGAGGGGTGTTACCGGGGAGTATTATACAGTATAGTGAGGGGTGTTACCGGGGAGTATTGTACAGTATAGTGAGGGGTGTTACCGGGGAGTATTGTACAGTATAGTGAGAGGTGTTACCGGGGAGTATTGTACAGTATAGTGAGGGGTGTTACCGGGGAGTATTGTACAGTATAGTGAGGGGTGTTACCGGGGAGTATTGTACGGTATAGTGAGGGGTGTTACCGGGGAGTATTGTACGGTATAGTGAGGGGTGTTACCGGGGAGTATTGTACGGTATAGTGAGGGGTGTTACCGGGGAGTATTGTACGGTATAGTGAGAGGTGTTACCGGAGAGTATTGTACGGTATAGTGAGGGGTGTTACCGGGGAGTATTGTACGGTATAGTGAGAGGTGTTACCGGGGAGTATTGTACGGTATAGTGAGAGGTGTTACCGGGGAGTATTGTACGGTATAGTGAGGGGTGTTACCGGGGAGTATTGTACAGTATAGTGAGGGGTGTTACCGGGGAGTATTGTACAGTATAGTGAGGGGTGTTACCGGGGAGTATTGTACAGTATAGTGAGGGGTGTTACCGGGGGGTATTGTACAGTATAGTGAGAGGTGTTACCGGAGAGTATTGTACAGTATAGTGAGGGGTGTTACCGGGGAGTATTGTACAGTATAGTGAGGGGTGTTACCGGGGAGTATTGTACAGTATAGTGAGGGGTGTTACCGGGGAGTATTGTACGGTATAGTGAGGGGTGTTACCGGGGAGTATTGTACAGTATAGTGAGGGGTGTTACCGGGGGGTATTGTACAGTATAGTGAGGGGTGTTACCGGGGAGTATTGTACGGTATAGTGAGAGGTGTTACCGGGGAGTATTGTACGGTATAGTGCGGGGTGTTACCGGGGAGTATTGTACAGTATAGTGAGGGGTGTTACCGGGGGGTATTGTACAGTATAGTGAGGGGTGTTACCGGAGGGTATTGTACAGTATAGTGAGGGGTGTTACCGGGGGGTATTGTACAGTATAGTGAGGGGTGTTACCGGAGAGTATTGTACAGTATAGTGAGAAGTGTTACCGGAGAGTATTGTACAGTATAGTGAGGGGTGTTACCGGGGAGTATTGTACGGTATAGTGAGGGGTGTTACCGGGGGGTATTGTACGGTATAGTGAGGGGTGTTACCGGAGAGTATTGTACAGTATAGTGAGGGGTGTTACCGGAGAGTATTGTACAGTATAGTGAGGGGTGTTACCGGAGAGTATTGTACAGTATAGTGAGGGGTGTTACCGGGGAGTATTGTACAGTATAGTGAGGGGTGTTACCGGGGAGTATTGTACAGTATAGTGAGGGGTGTTACCGGAGAGTATTGTACAGTATAGTGAGGGGTGTTACCGGGGAGTATTGTACAGTATAGTGAGGGGTGTTACCGGGGAGTATTGTACAGTATAGTGAGGGGTGTTACCGGAGAGTATTGTACGGTATAGTGAGGGGTGTTACCGGGGAGTATTGTACAGTATAGTGAGGGGTGTTACCGGGGAGTATTGTACAGTATAGTGAGAGGTGTTACCGGGGAGTATTGTACAGTATAGTGAGGGGTGTTACCGGGGAGTATTGTACAGTATAGTGAGGGGTGTTACCGGGGGGTATTGTACAGTATAGTGCGGGGTGTTACCGGGGAGTATTGTACGGTATAGTGAGAGGTGTTACCGGGGAGTATTGTACAGTATAGTGAGAGGTGTTACCGGGGAGTATTGTACAGTATAGTGAGGGGTGTTACCGGGGAGTATTGTACAGTATAGTGAGAGGTGTTACCGGGGAGTATTGTACAGTATAGTGAGGGGTGTTACCGGGGAGTATTGTACAGTATAGTGAGGGGTGTTACCGGGGAGTATTGTACGGTATAGTGAGGGGTGTTACCGGGGAGTATTGTACAGTATAGTGAGGGGTGTTACCGGGGGGTATTGTACAGTATAGTGAGAGGTGTTACCGGAGAGTATTGTACAGTATAGTGAGGGGTGTTACCGGGGAGTATTGTACGGTATAGTGAGAGGTGTTACCGGGGAGTATTGTACAGTATAGTGAGGGGTGTTACCGGGGAGTATTGTACGGTATAGTGAGGGGTGTTACCGGGGAGTATTGTACGGTATAGTGAGGGGTGTTACCGGGGAGTATTGTACGGTATAGTGAGAGGTGTTACCGGGGAGTATTGTACGGTATAGTGAGGGGTGTTACCGGGGAGTATTGTACAGTATAGTGAGGGGTGTTACCGGGGAGTATTGTACAGTATAGTGAGGGGTGTTACCGGGGAGTATTGTACAGTATAGTGAGGGGTGTTACCGGGGGGTATTGTACAGTATAGTGAGAGGTGTTACCGGAGAGTATTGTACAGTATAGTGAGGGGTGTTACCGGGGAGTATTGTACAGTATAGTGAGGGGTGTTACCGGGGAGTATTGTACAGTATAGTGAGGGGTGTTACCGGGGAGTATTGTACGGTATAGTGAGGGGTGTTACCGGGGAGTATTGTACAGTATAGTGAGGGGTGTTACCGGGGGGTATTGTACAGTATAGTGAGGGGTGTTACCGGGGAGTATTGTACGGTATAGTGAGAGGTGTTACCGGGGAGTATTGTACGGTATAGTGCGGGGTGTTACCGGGGAGTATTGTACAGTATAGTGAGGGGTGTTACCGGGGGGTATTGTACAGTATAGTGAGGGGTGTTACCGGAGGGTATTGTACAGTATAGTGAGGGGTGTTACCGGGGGGTATTGTACAGTATAGTGAGGGGTGTTACCGGAGAGTATTGTACAGTATAGTGAGAAGTGTTACCGGAGAGTATTGTACAGTATAGTGAGGGGTGTTACCGGGGAGTATTGTACGGTATAGTGAGGGGTGTTACCGGGGGGTATTGTACGGTATAGTGAGGGGTGTTACCGGAGAGTATTGTACAGTATAGTGAGGGGTGTTACCGGAGAGTATTGTACAGTATAGTGAGGGGTGTTACCGGAGAGTATTGTACAGTATAGTGAGGGGTGTTACCGGGGAGTATTGTACAGTATAGTGAGGGGTGTTACCGGGGAGTATTGTACAGTATAGTGAGGGGTGTTACCGGGGAGTATTGTACAGTATAGTGAGGGGTGTTACCGGAGAGTATTGTACGGTATAGTGAGGGGTGTTACCGGGGAGTATTGTACAGTATAGTGAGGGGTGTTACCGGGGAGTATTGTACAGTATAGTGAGAGGTGTTACCGGGGAGTATTGTACAGTATAGTGAGGGGTGTTACCGGGGAGTATTGTACAGTATAGTGAGGGGTGTTACCGGGGAGTATTGTACAGTATAGTGAGGGGTGTTACCGGGGAGTATTGTACGGTATAGTGAGGGGTGTTACCGGAGAGTATTGTACAGTATAGTGAGGGGTGTTACCGGGGAGTATTGTACAGTATAGTGCGGGGTGTTACCGGGGAGTATTGTACAGTATAGTGCGGGGTGTTACCGGAGAGTATTGTACAGTATAGTGAGGGGTGTTACCGGGGAGTATTGTACAGTATAGTGAGGGGTGTTACCGGGGAGTATTGTACAGTATAGTGAGGGGTGTTACCGGGGAGTATTGTACAGTATAGTGAGGGGTGTTACCGGGGAGTATTGTACAGTATAGTGAGGGGTGTTACCGGGGAGTATTGTACAGTATAGTGAGGGGTGTTACCGGGGAGTATTGTACAGTATAGTGAGGGGTGTTACCGGAGAGTATTGTACCGTATAGTGAGGGATGTTACCGGGGAGTATTGTACAGTATAGTGAGGGGTGTTACCGGGGAGTATTGTACAGTATAGTGAGGGGTGTTACCGGGGAGTATTGTACAGTATAGTGAGGGGTGTTACCGGGGAGTATTGTACCGTATAGTGAGAGGTGTTACCGGGGAGTATTGTACAGTATAGTGAGGGGTGTTACCGGAGAGTATTGTACAGTATAGTGAGGGGTGTTACCGGGGAGTATTGTACAGTATAGTGAGGGGTGTTACCGGGGAGTATTGTACAGTATAGTGCGGGGTGTTACCGGAGAGTATTGTACAGTATAGTGAGGGGTGTTACCGGGGAGTATTGTACAGTATAGTGAGGGGTGTTACCGGGGAGTATTGTACAGTATAGTGAGGGGTGTTACCGGGGAGTATTGTACAGTATAGTGAGGGATGTTACCGGGGAGTATTGTACAGTATAGTGAGGGGTGTTACCGGGGAGTATTGTACAGTATAGTGAGGGGTGTTACCGGGGAGTATTGTACAGTATAGTGAGGGGTGTTACCGGGGAGTATTGTACCGTATAGTGAGAGGGTGTTACCGGGGAGTATTGTACAGTATAGTGAGGGGTGTTACCGGGGAGTATTGTACAGTATAGTGAGGGGTGTTACCGGGGAGTATTGTACGGTATAGTGAGAGGGTGTTACCGGGGAGTATTGTACGGTATAGTGAGGGGTGTTACCGGGGAGTATTGTACAGTATAGTGAGGGGTGTTACCGGGGAGTATTGTACGGTATAGTGAGAGGTGTTATCGGGGAGTATTGTACAGTATAGTGAGAGGTGTTACCGGGGAGTATTGTACGGTATAGTGAGGGGTGTTACCGGGGAGTATTGTACAGTATAGTGAGAGGTGTTATCGGGGAGTATTGTACAGTATAGTGAGAGGTGTTACCGGGGAGTATTGTACAGTATAGTGAGGGGTGTTACCGGGGAGTATTGTACAGTATAGTGAGGGGTGTTACCGGGGAGTATTGTCGGTATAGTGAGAGGTGTTACCGGGGTTATTGTACGGTATAGTGAGAGGTGTTACCGGGAGTATTGTACGTATAGTGAGGGGTGTGTACCGGGAGTATTGTACAGTATAGTGAGGGGTGTTACCGGGGAGTATTGTACAGTATAGTGAGGGGTGTTACCGGGGAGTATTGTACAGTATAGTGAGGGGTGTTACCGGGGAGTATTGTACAGTAGTGAGGGTGTTACCGGGAGTATTGTACAGTATAGTGAGGGGTGTTACCGGGGAGTATTGTACAGTATAGTGAGGGGTGTTACCGGGGAGTATTGTACAGTATAGTGAGGGGTTACCGTTGTACAGTAGTGAGGGTGTTACCGGGAGTATTGTACAGTATAGTGAGGGGTGTTACCGGGAGTATTGTACAGTATAGTGAGGGGTGTTACCGGGGAGTATTGTACAGTATAGTGAGGGTGTTACCGGGGAGTATTGTACAGTATAGTGAGGGTGTTACCGGGAGTATTGTACAGTATAGTGAGGGTGTTACCGGGAGTATTGTACAGTATAGTGAGGGGTGTTACCGGGAGTATTGTACAGTGAGTGTACCGGGTAGTTACCGGGAGTGAGGGGTTACCGATTGTACAGTATAGTGAGGGGTGTTACCGGAGAGTATTGTACGAGTATACAGTATAGTGAGGGTGTTACCGGGGAGTATTGTACAGTAGTGACGGGTTGTTACCGGGGAGTATTGTACAGTATAGTGAGGGTGTTACCGGGGAGTATTGTACAGTATAGTGAGGGGTGTTACCGGGGAGTATTGTACAGTATAGTGAGGGGTGTTACCGGGGAGTATTGTACAGTATAGTGAGGGGTGTTACCGGGAGTATTGTACGGTATAGTGAGGGGTGTTACCGGGGAGTATTGTACGGTATAGTGAGGGGTGTTACCGGGGAGTATTGTACGGTATAGTGAGGGGTGTTACCGGGGAGTATTGTACGGTATAGTGAGGGGTGTTACCGGGGAGTATTGTACAGTATAGTGAGGGGTGTTACCGGGGAGTATTGTACAGTATAGTGAGGGGTGTTACCGGGGAGTATTGTACAGTATAGTGAGGGGTGTTACCGGGGAGTATTGTACAGTATAGTGAGGGGTGTTACCGTGGAGTATTGTACAGTATAGTGAGGGGTGTTACCGGAGAGTATTGTACAGTATAGTGAGGGGTGTTACCGGGGAGTATTGTACAGTATAGTGAGGGGTGTTACCGGGGAGTATTGTACAGTATAGTGAGGGGTGTTACCGGGGAGTATTGTACAGTATAGTGAGGGGTGTTACCGGGGGGTATTGTACGGTATAGTGAGGGGTGTTACCGGGGGGTATTGTACGGTATAGTGAGGGGTGTTACCGGGGAGTATTGTACGGTATAGTGAGGGGTGTTACCGGGGAGTATTGTACGGTATAGTGAGGGGTGTTACCGGGGAGTATTGTACGGTATAGTGAGGGGTGTTACCGGGGAGTATTGTACGGTATAGTGAGAGGTGTTACCGGAGAGTATTGTACGGTATAGTGAGGGGTGTTACCGGGGAGTATTGTACGGTATAGTGAGAGGTGTTACCGGGGAGTATTGTACGGTATAGTGAGAGGTGTTACCGGGGAGTATTGTACGGTATAGTGAGAGGTGTTACCGGGGAGTATTGTACAGTATAGTGAGGGGTGTTACCGGGGAGTATTGTACAGTATAGTGAGGGGTGTTACCGGGGAGTATTGTACAGTATAGTGAGGGGTGTTACCGGGGAGTATTGTACAGTATAGTGAGGGGTGTTACCGGGGAGTATTGTACGGTATAGTGAGAGGTGTTACCGGGGAGTATTGTACGGTATAGTGAGGGGTGTTACCGGGGAGTATTGTACGGTATAGTGAGGGGTGTTACCCGGGGAGTATTGTACGGTATAGTGAGAGGTGTTACCGGGGAGTATTGTACGGTATAGTGAGGGGTGTTACCGGGGGGTATTGTACGGTATAGTGAGGGGTGTTACCGGGGGAGTATTGTACGGTATAGTGAGGGGTGTTACCGGGGGAGTATTGTACGGTATAGTGAGGGGTGTTACCGGGGAGTATTGTACGGTATAGTGAGAGGTGTTACCGGGGAGTATTGTACAGTATAGTGAGGGGTGTTACCGGGGAGTATTGTACAGTATAGTGAGGGGTGTTACCGGGGAGTATTGTACAGTATAGTGAGAGGTGTTACCGGGGAGTATTGTACAGTATAGTGAGAGGTGTTACCGGGGAGTATTGTACAGTATAGTGAGGGGTGTTACCGGGGGGTATTGTACAGTATAGTGAGAGGTGTTACCCGGGGAGTATTGTACAGTATAGTGAGGGGTGTTACCGGGGAGTATTGTACAGTATAGTGAGAGGTGTTACCGGGGAGTATTGTACGGTATAGTGAGGGGTGTTACCGGAGAGTATTGTACAGTATAGTGAGAGGTGTTACCGGGGAGTATTGTACAGTATAGTGAGGGGTGTTACCGGGGAGTATTGTACAGTATAGTGAGGGGTGTTACCGGGGAGTATTGTACGGTATAGTGAGAGGTGTTACCGGGGAGTATTGTACGGTATAGTGAGGGGTGTTACCGGGGGGTATTGTACGGTATAGTGAGGGGTGTTACCGGGGAGTATTGTACGGTATAGTGAGAGGTGTTACCGGGGAGTATTGTACGGTATAGTGAGAGGTGTTACCGGAGAGTATTGTACAGTATAGTGAGGGGTGTTACCGGGGAGTATTGTACAGTATAGTGAGGGGTGTTACCGGAGAGTATTGTACAGTATAGTGAGGGGTGTTACCGGGGAGTATTGTACAGTATAGTGAGGGGTGTTACCGGAGAGTATTGTACAGTATAGTGAGGGGTGTTACCGGGGAGTATTGTACAGTATAGTGAGGGGTGTTACCGGGGAGTATTGTACAGTATAGTGAGGGGTGTTACCGGAGAGTATTGTACAGTATAGTGAGGGGTGTTACCGGGAGTATTGTACAGTATAGTGAGGGGTGTTACCGGGGAGTATTGTACAGTATAGTGAGAGGTGTTACCGGGGAGTATTGTACAGTATAGTGAGGGGTGTTACCGGGGAGTATTGTACAGTATAGTGAGAGGTGTTACCGGGGAGTATTGTACAGTATAGTGAGGGGTGTTACCGGGGAGTATTGTACGGTATAGTGAGGGGTGTTACCGGGGAGTATTGTACGGTATAGTGAGAGGTGTTACCGGAGAGTATTGTACAGTATAGTGAGGGGTGTTACCGGGGAGTATTGTACAGTATAGTGAGGGGTGTTACCGGGGAGTATTGTACAGTATAGTGCGGGGTGTTACCGGGGAGTATTGTACAGTATAGTGAGAGGTTACCGGAGGGTATTGTACAGTATAGTGCGGGGTGTTACCGGGGAGTATTGTACAGTATAGTGAGAGGTGTTACCGGGGAGTATTGTACAGTATAGTGCGGGGTGTTACCGGGGAGTATTGTACAGTATAGTGAGAGGTTACCGGAGGGTATTGTACAGTATAGTGCGGGGTATTACCGGGGGGTATTGTACAGTATAGTGAGGGGTGTTACCGGGGAGTATTGTACAGTATAGTGAGGGGTGTTACCGGGGAGTATTGTACAGTATAGTGAGAGGTGTTACCGGGGAGTATTGTACAGTATAGTGAGGGGTGTTACCGGGGAGTATTGTACAGTATAGTGCGGGGTGTTACCGGGGAGTATTGTACAGTATAGTGAGGGGTGTTACCGGGGAGTATTGTACAGTATAGTGAGGGGTGTTACCGGAGAGTATTGTACAGTATAGTGAGGGGTGTTACCGGGGGGTATTGTACAGTATAGTGAGGGGTGTTACCGGAGGGTATTGTACAGTATAGTGAGAGGTGTTACCGGGGAGTATTGTACAGTATAGTGAGGGGTGTTACCGGGGGGTATTGTACAGTATAGTGAGGGGTGTTACCGGGGAGTATTGTACAGTATAGTGAGAGGTGTTACCGGGGAGTATTGTACAGTATAGTGAGAGGTGTTACCGGGGGGTATTGTACAGTATAGTGAGAGGTGTTACCGGGGAGTATTGTACAGTATAGTGAGAGGTGTTACCGGGGAGTATTGTACAGTATAGTGAGAGGTGTTACCGGGGAGTATTGTACGGTATAGTGAGAGGTGTTACCGGGGAGTATTGTACGGTATAGTGAGGGGTGTTACCGGGGAGTATTGTACGGTATAGTGAGGGGTGTTACCGGAGAGTATTGTACAGTATAGTGAGGGGTGTTACCGGGGAGTATTGTACGGTATAGTGAGAGGTGTTACCGGGGAGTATTGTACGGTATAGTGAGGGGTGTTACCGGGGAGTATTGTACGGTATAGTGAGGGGTGTTACCGGAGAGTATTGTACAGTATAGTGAGGGGTGTTACCGGGGAGTATTGTACAGTATAGTGAGGGGTGTTACCGGGGAGTATTGTACGGTATAGTGAGAGGTGTTACCGGGGAGTATTGTACAGTATAGTGAGGGGTGTTACCGGGGAGTATTGTACGGTATAGTGAGAGGTGTTACCGGGGAGTATTGTACAGTATAGTGAGGGGTGTTACCGGGGAGTATTGTACGGTATAGTGAGGGGTGTTACCGGGGGGTATTGTACAGTATAGTGAGGGGTGTTACCGTGGAGTATTGTACAGTATAGTGAGGGGTGTTACCGGGGGGTATTGTACGGTATAGTGAGGGGTGTTACCGGGGGGTATTGTACGGTATAGTGAGGGGTGTTACCGGGGAGTATTGTACGGTATAGTGAGAGGTGTTACCGGGGAGTATTGTACGGTATAGTGAGAGGTGTTACCGGAGAGTATTGTACGGTATAGTGAGGGGTGTTACCGGGGGGTATTGTACAGTATAGTGAGGGGTGTTACCGGGGGGTATTGTACGGTATAGTGAGAGGTGTTACCGGGGAGTATTGTACGGTATAGTGAGGGGTGTTACCGGGGAGTATTGTACGGTATAGTGAGGGGTGTTACCGGGGAGTATTGTACGGTATAGTGAGGGGTGTTACCGGAGAGTATTGTACGGTATAGTGAGAGGTGTTACCGGAGAGTATTGTACAGTATAGTGAGGGGTGTTACCGGGGGGTATTGTACAGTATAGTGAGGGGTGTTACCGGGGAGTATTGTACAGTATAGTGAGGGGTGTTACCGGGGAGTATTGTACAGTATAGTGAGGGGTGTTACCGGGGAGTATTGTACAGTATAGTGAGAGGTGTTACCGGGGAGTATTGTACAGTATAGTGAGGGGTGTTACCGGGGAGTATTGTACAGTATAGTGAGGGGTGTTACCGGGGGGTATTGTACAGTATAGTGAGGGGTGTTACCGGGGAGTATTGTACAGTATAGTGAGGGGTGTTACCGGGGAGTATTGTACGGTATAGTGAGAGGTGTTACCGGGGAGTATTGTACGGTATAGTGAGGGGTGTTACCGGGGGGTATTGTACGGTATAGTGAGGGGTGTTACCGGGGAGTATTGTACGGTATAGTGAGAGGTGTTACCGGGGAGTATTGTACGGTATAGTGAGAGGTGTTACCGGAGAGTATTGTACGGTATAGTGAGGGGTGTTACCGGGGAGTATTGTACGGTATAGTGAGGGGTGTTACCGGGGAGTATTGTACGGTATAGTGAGGGGTGTTACCGGGGAGTATTGTACGGTATAGTGAGGGGTGTTACCGGGGAGTATTGTACGGTATAGTGAGGGGTGTTACCGGGGAGTATTGTACGGTATAGTGAGAGGTGTTACCGGAGAGTATTGTACAGTATAGTGAGGGGTGTTACCGGGGAGTATTGTACAGTATAGTGAGGGGTGTTACCGGGGAGTATTGTACAGTATAGTGAGAGGTGTTACCGGGGGGTATTGTACAGTATAGTGAGAGGTGTTACCGGGGAGTATTGTACGGTATAGTGAGAGGTGTTACCGGGGAGTATTGTACGGTATAGTGAGAGGTGTTACCGGAGAGTATTGTACAGTATAGTGAGGGGTGTTACCGGGGAGTATTGTACGGTATAGTGAGAGGTGTTACCGGGGAGTATTGTACGGTATAGTGAGGGGTGTTACCGGGGAGTATTGTACAGTATAGTGAGGGGTGTTACCGGGGAGTATTGTACAGTATAGTGAGAGGTGTTACCGGGGAGTATTGTACGGTATAGTGAGGGGTGTTACCGGGGAGTATTGTACGGTATAGTGAGAGGTGTTACCGGGGAGTATTGTACGGTATAGTGAGGGGTGTTACCGGGGAGTATTGTACGGTATAGTGAGGGGTGTTACCGGGGAGTATTGTACGGTATAGTGAGGGGTGTTACCGGGGAGTATTGTACGGTATAGTGAGGGGTGTTACCGGGGAGTATTGTACGGTATAGTGAGGGGTGTTACCGGGGAGTATTGTACGGTATAGTGAGAGGTGTTACCGGAGAGTATTGTACGGTATAGTGAGGGGTGTTACCGGGGAGTATTGTACAGTATAGTGAGGGGTGTTACCGGAGAGTATTGTACAGTATAGTGAGGGGTGTTACCGGGGAGTATTGTACGGTATAGTGAGAGGTGTTACCGGGGAGTATTGTACAGTATAGTGAGAGGTGTTACCGGGGAGTATTGTACAGTATAGTGAGGGGTGTTACCGGAGAGTATTGTACAGTATAGTGAGAGGTGTTACCGGGGAGTATTGTACAGTATAGTGAGAGGTGTTACCGGAGAGTATTGTACGGTATAGTGAGGGGTGTTACCGGGGAGTATTGTACGGTATAGTGAGAGGTGTTACCGGAGGGTATTGTACAGTATAGTGAGGGGTGTTACCGGGGGGTATTGTACAGTATAGTGAGAGGTGTTACCGGGGAGTATTGTACAGTATAGTGAGGGGTGTTACCGGGGGGTATTGTACGGTATAGTGAGAGGTGTTACCGGGGGGTATTGTACGGTATAGTGAGAGGTGTTACCGGAGAGTATTGTACAGTATAGTGAGGGGTGATACCGGGGAGTATTGTACAGTATAGTGAGGGGTGTTACCGGGGAGTATTGTACCGTATAGTGAGGGGTGTTACCGGGGAGTATTGTACAGTATAGTGAGGGGTGTTACCGGGGGGTATTGTACCGTATAGTGAGAGGTGTTACCGGAGAGTATTGTACAGTATAGTGAGGGGTGTTACCGGGGAGTATTGTACAGTATAGTGAGAGGTGTTACCGGGGAGTATTGTACGGTATAGTGAGGGGTGTTACCGGGGAGTATTGTACGGTATAGTGAGAGGTGTTACCGGGGAGTATTGTACGGTATAGTGAGGGGTGTTACCGGAGAGTATTGTACAGTATAGTGAGGGGTGTTACCGGAGGGTATTGTACAGTATAGTGAGGGGTGTTACCGGGAGTATTATACAGTATAGTGAGAGGTGTTACCGGAGGGTATTGTACAGTATAGTGAGGGGTGTTACCGGGGAGTATTATACAGTATAGTGAGAGGTGTTACCGGGGAGTATTGTACAGTATAGTGAGGGGTGTTACCGGGGAGTATTGTACAGTATAGTGAGGGGTGTTACCGGAGAGTATTGTACGGTATAGTGAGGGGTGTTACCGGAGAGTATTGTACGGTATAGTGAGGGGTGTTACCGGAGAGTATTGTACGGTATAGTGAGAGGTGTTACCGGGGAGTATTATACGGTATAGTGAGGGGTGTTACCGGGGAGTATTGTACGGTATAGTGAGGGGTGTTACCGGAGGGTATTGTACAGTATAGTGAGGGGTGTTACCGGGGAGTATTGTACAGTATAGTGAGGGGTGTTACCGGGGAGTATTGTACAGTATAGTGAGGGGTGTTACCGGGGAGTATTGTACAGTATAGTGAGGGGTGTTACCGGGGAGTATTGTACAGTATAGTGAGGGGTGTTACCGGGGAGTATTGTACGGTATAGTGAGGGGTGTTACCGGGGAGTATTGTACGGTATAGTGAGGGGTGTTACCGGGGGGTATTGTACAGTATAGTGAGAGGTGTTACCGGGGAGTATTGTACCGTATAGTGAGGGGTGTTACCGGGGAGTATTGTACCGTATAGTGAGGGGTGTTACCGGGGAGTATTGTACAGTATAGTGAGGGGTGTTACCGGGGAGTATTGTACAGTATAGTGAGGGGTGTTACCGGGGGGTATTGTACAGTATAGTGAGAGGTGTTACCGGGGAGTATTGTACCGTATAGTGAGGGGTGTTACCGGAGAGTATTGTACAGTATAGTGAGGGGTGTTACCGGGGAGTATTGTACAGTATAGTGAGGGGTGTTACCGGGGAGTATTGTACAGTATAGTGAGGGGTGATACCGGGGAGTATTGTACAGTATAGTGAGGGGTGTTACCGGGGAGTATTGTACAGTATAGTGAGGGGTGTTACCGGGGAGTATTGTACAGTATAGTGAGGGGTGTTACCGGGGAGTATTGTACAGTATAGTGAGGGGTGTTACCGGGGAGTATTGTACAGTATAGTGAGGGGTGATACCGGGGAGTATTGTACAGTATAGTGAGGGGTGTTACCGGGGAGTATTGTACAGTATAGTGAGGGGTGTTACCGGGGAGTATTGTACGGTATAGTGAGAGGTGTTACCGGGGAGTATTGTACGGTATAGTGAGGGGTGTTACCGGGGAGTATTGTACGGTATAGTGAGGGGTGTTACCGGGGAGTATTGTACGGTATAGTGAGAGGTGTTACCGGGGAGTATTGTACGGTATAGTGAGGGGTGTTACCGGGGAGTATTGTACGGTATAGTGAGAGGTGTTACCGGGGAGTATTGTACGGTATAGTGAGGGGTGTTACCGGGGAGTATTGTACGGTATAGTGAGGGGTGTTACCGGGGAGTATTGTACGGTATAGTGAGGGGTGTTACCGGAGGGTATTGTACAGTATAGTGAGAGGTGTTACCGGGGAGTATTGTACAGTATAGTGAGGGGTGTTACCGGGGAGTATTGTACAGTATAGTGAGGGGTGTTACCGGGGAGTATTGTACAGTATAGTGAGGGGTGTTACCGGAGGGTATTGTACAGTATAGTGAGGGGTGTTACCGGAGAGTATTGTACAGTATAGTGAGAGGTGTTACCGGGGAGTATTGTACAGTATAGTGAGAGGTGTTACCGGGGAGTATTGTACAGTATAGTGAGGGGTGTTACCGGGGAGTATTGTACAGTATAGTGAGAGGTGTTACCGGGGAGTATTGTACAGTATAGTGAGAGGTGTTACCGGGGAGTATTGTACAGTATAGTGAGAGGTGTTACCGGGGAGTATTGTACAGTATAGTGAGGGGTGTTACCGGAGGGTATTGTACAGTATAGTGAGGGGTGTTACCGGAGAGTATTGTACAGTATAGTGAGGGGTGTTACCGGGGAGTATTGTACAGTATAGTGAGGGGTGTTACCGGGGGGTATTGTACAGTATAGTGAGGGGTGTTACCGGGGAGTATTGTACAGTATAGTGAGGGGTGTTACCGGGGGGTATTGTACGGTATAGTGAGGGGTGTTACCGGGGAGTATTGTACAGTATAGTGAGGGGTGTTACCGGGGAGTATTGTACAGTATAGTGAGGGGTGTTACCGGGGAGTATTGTACAGTATAGTGAGGGGTGTTACCGGGGAGTATTGTACAGTATAGTGAGAGGTGTTACCGGGGAGTATTGTACAGTATAGTGAGAGGTGTTACCGGAGAGTATTGTACAGTATAGTGAGGGGTGTTACCGGGGAGTATTGTACAGTATAGTGAGGGGTGTTAACGGGGAGTATTGTACAGTATAGTGAGAGGTGTTACCGGGGAGTATTGTACGGTATAGTGAGGGGTGTTACCGGGGAGTATTGTACGGTATAGTGAGAGGTGTTACCGGAGAGTATTGTACGGTATAGTGAGGGGTGTTACCGGGGAGTATTGTACGGTATAGTGAGGGGTGTTACCGGGGAGTATTGTACGGTATAGTGAGGGGTGTTACCGGGGAGTATTGTACGGTATAGTGAGGGGTGTTACCGGAGGGTATTGTACAGTATAGTGAGAGGTGTTACCGGAGAGTATTGTACAGTATAGTGAGGGGTGATACCGGGGAGTATTGTACAGTATAGTGAGAGGTGTTACCGGGGAGTATTGTACAGTATAGTGAGGAGTGTTACCGGGGAGTATTGTACAGTATAGTGAGGGGTGTTACCGGGGAGTATTGTACGGTATAGTGAGAGGTGTTACCGGGGAGTATTGTACAGTATAGTGAGGGGTGTTACCGGAGGGTATTTTACAGTATAGTGCGGGGTGTTACCGGGGAGTATTGTACAGTATAGTGAGGGGTGATACCGGGGAGTATTGTACAGTATAGTGAGAGGTGTTACCGGGGAGTATTGTACAGTATAGTGAGAGGTGTTACCGGGGAGTATTGTACAGTATAGTGAGAGGTGTTACCGGGGAGTATTGTACAGTATAGTGAGGGGTGTTACCGGGGAGTATTGTACAGTATAGTGAGGGGTGTTACCGGGGAGTATTGTACAGTATAGTGAGGGGTGTTACCGGGGGGTATTGTACCGTATAGTGAGAGGTGTTACCGGAGGGTATTGTACAGTATAGTGAGGGGTGTTACCGGGGAGTATTGTACAGTATAGTGAGAGGTGTTACCGGGGAGTATTGTACGGTATAGTGAGGGGTGTTACCGGGGAGTATTGTACACTATAGTGAGGGGTGATACCGGGGAGTATTGTACAGTATAGTGAGGGGTGTTACCGGGGAGTATTGTACCGTATAGTGAGGGGTGTTACCGGGGAGTATTGTACAGTATAGTGAGGGGTGTTACCGGAGAGTATTGTACAGTATAGTGAGGGGTGTTACCGGAGAGTATTGTACAGTATAGTGAGGGGTGTTACCGGGGAGTATTGTACAGTATAGTGAGAGGTGTTACCGGAGAGTATTGTACAGTATAGTGAGGGGTGTTACCGGGGAGTATTGTACGGTATAGTGAGAGGTGTTACCGGGGAGTATTGTACGGTATAGTGAGGGGTGTTACCGGGGAGTATTGTACGGTATAGTGAGGGGTGTTACCGGGGAGTATTGTACGGTATAGTGAGGGGTGTTACCGGGGAGTATTGTACAGTATAGTGAGGGGTGTTACCGGGGAGTATTGTACAGTATAGTGAGGGGTGTTACCGGGGAGTATTGTACAGTATAGTGAGGGGTGTTACCGGGGAGTATTGTACAGTATAGTGAGGGGTGTTACCGGGGAGTATTGTACAGTATAGTGAGGGGTGTTACCGGGGAGTATTGTACGGTATAGTGAGGGGTGTTACCGGGGAGTATTGTACAGTATAGTGAGAGGTGTTACCGGGGAGTATTGTACGGTATAGTGAGAGGTGTTACCGGGGAGTATTGTACGGTATAGTGAGGGGTGTTACCGGGGAGTATTGTACAGTATAGTGAGGGGTGTTACCGGGGAGTATTGTACAGTATAGTGAGGGGTGTTACCGGGGAGTATTGTACAGTATAGTGAGGGGTGTTACCGGGGAGTATTGTACAGTATAGTGAGGGGTGTTACCGGGGAGTATTGTACAGTATAGTGAGAGGTGTTACCGGGGAGTATTGTACGGTATAGTGAGGGGTGTTACCGGGGAGTATTGTACAGTATAGTGAGAGGTGTTACCGGGGAGTATTGTACGGTATAGTGAGGGGTGTTACCGGGGAGTATTGTACAGTATAGTGAGAGGTGTTACCGGGGAGTATTGTACAGTATAGTGAGAGGTGTTACCGGGGAGTATTGTACGGTATAGTGAGGGGTGTTACCGGGGAGTATTGTACACTATAGTGAGGGGTGATACCGGGGAGTATTGTACAGTATAGTGAGGGGTGTTACCGGGGAGTATTGTACAGTATAGTGAGGGGTGTTACCGGGGAGTATTGTACAGTATAGTGAGAGGTGTTACCGGGGAGTATTGTACGGTATAGTGAGGGGTGTTACCGGGGAGTATTGTACACTATAGTGAGGGGTGATACCGGGGAGTATTGTACAGTATAGTGAGGGGTGTTACCGGGGAGTATTGTACGGTATAGTGAGAGGTGTTACCGGGGAGTATTGTACAGTATAGTGAGAGGTGTTACCGGGGGGTATTGTACAGTATAGTGAGGGGTGTTACCGGGGAGTATTGTACCGTATAGTGAGGGGTGTTACCGGGGAGTATTGTACAGTATAGTGAGGGGTGTTACCGGAGAGTATTGTACAGTATAGTGAGAGGTGTTACCGGGGAGTATTATACAGTATAGTGAGGGGTGTTACCGGGGAGTATTGTACAGTATAGTGAGGGGTGTTACCGGAGAGTATTGTACAGTATAGTGAGGGGTGTTACCGGGGAGTATTGTACGGTATAGTGAGGGGTGTTACCGGGGGGTATTGTACAGTATAGTGAGGGGTGTTACCGGGGGGTATTGTACAGTATAGTGAGAGGTGTTACCGGGGGGTATTGTACAGTATAGTGAGGGGTGTTACCGGGGAGTATTGTACAGTATAGTGAGGGGTGTTACCGGGGAGTATTGTACAGTATAGTGAGGGGTGTTACCGGGGAGTATTGTACGGTATAGTGAGAGGTGTTACCGGGGAGTATTGTACGGTATAGTGAGGGGTGTTACCGGGAGTATTGTACGGTATAGTGAGGGGTGTTACCGGAGAGTATTGTACAGTATAGTGAGAGGTGTTACCGGGGAGTATTGTACAGTATAGTGAGGGGTGTTACCGGAGAGTATTATACAGTATAGTGAGAGGTGTTACCGGGGAGTATTGTACAGTATAGTGAGGGGTGTTACCGGGGAGTATTGTACAGTATAGTGAGGGGTGTTACCGGAGAGTATTATACAGTATAGTGAGAGGTGTTACCGGGGAGTATTGTACAGTATAGTGAGAGGTGTTACCGGGGAGTATTGTACAGTATAGTGAGAGGTGTTACCGGGAGTATTGTACAGTATAGTGAGAGGTGTTACCGGGGAGTATTGTACAGTATAGTGAGGGGTGTTACCGGGGAGTATTGTACAGTATAGTGAGAGGTGTTACCGGGGAGTATTGTACGGTATAGTGAGGGGTGTTACCGGGGAGTATTGTACAGTATAGTGAGGGGTGTTACCGGGGAGTATTGTACAGTATAGTGAGGGGTGTTACCGGGGAGTATTGTACAGTATAGTGAGAGGTGTTACCGGGGAGTATTGTACAGTATAGTGAGGGGTGTTACCGGGGAGTATTGTACAGTATAGTGAGGGGTGTTACCGGGGAGTATTGTACAGTATAGTGAGAGGTGTTATCGGGGAGTATTGTACGGTATAGTGAGGGGTGTTACCGGGGAGTATTGTACAGTATAGTGAGGGGTGTTACCGGGGAGTATTGTACAGTATAGTGAGGGGTGTTACCGGGGAGTATTGTACAGTATAGTGAGGGGTGTTACCGGGGAGTATTGTACAGTATAGTGAGGGGTGTTACCGGGGGGTATTGTACGGTATAGTGAGGGGTGTTACCGGGGAGTATTGTACAGTATAGTGAGGGGTGTTACCGGGGGGTATTGTACGGTATAGTGAGAGGTGTTACCGGAGAGTATTATACAGTATAGTGAGAGGTGTTACCGGGGGGTATTGTACAGTATAGTGAGGGGTGTTACCGGGGAGTATTGTACAGTATAGTGAGGGGTGTTACCGGGGAGTATTGTACAGTATAGTGAGAGGTGTTACCGGGGAGTATTGTACGGTATAGTGAGGGGTGTTACCGGGGAGTATTGTACAGTATAGTGAGGGGTGTTACCGGGGGGTATTGTACAGTATAGTGAGAGGTGTTATCGGGGAGTATTGTACAGTATAGTGAGGGGTGTTATCGGGGAGTATTGTACAGTATAGTGAGGGGTGTTACCGGGGGGTATTGTACAGTATAGTGAGAGGTGTTATCGGGGAGTATTGTACAGTATAGTGAGGGGTGTTACCGGGGAGTATTGTACAGTATAGTGAGGGGTGTTACCGGGGAGTATTGTACAGTATAGTGAGAGGTGTTATCGGGGAGTATTGTACAGTATAGTGAGGGGTGTTACCGGGGAGTATTGTACAGTATAGTGAGGGGTGTTACCGGGGAGTATTGTACAGTATAGTGAGGGGTGTTACCGGGGGGTATTGTACAGTATAGTGAGGGGTGTTACCGGGGAGTATTGTACAGTATAGTGAGGGGTGTTACCGGGGAGTATTGTACAGTATAGTGAGGGGTGTTACCGGGGAGTATTGTACAGTATAGTGAGGGGTGTTACCGGAGAGTATTGTACAGTATAGTGAGGGGTGTTACCGGGGAGTATTGTACAGTATAGTGAGAGGTGTTACCGGGGGGTATTGTACAGTATAGTGAGGGGTGTTACCGGGGGGTATTGTACAGTATAGTGAGGGGTGTTACCGGGGAGTATTGTACAGTATAGTGAGAGGTGTTACCGGGGGGTATTGTACAGTATAGTGAGGGGTGTTACCGGGGAGTATTGTACAGTATAGTGAGGGGTGTTACCGGGGAGTATTGTACAGTATAGTGAGAGGTGTTACCGGGGAGTATTGTACAGTATAGTGAGAGGTGTTACCGGAGAGTATTGTACAGTATAGTGAGGGGTGTTACCGGGGGGTATTGTACGGTATAGTGAGAGGTGTTACCGGGGAGTATTGTACAGTATAGTGAGAGGTGTTACCGGGGGGTATTGTACAGTATAGTGAGGGGTGTTACCGGGGAGTATTGTACAGTATAGTGAGAGGTGTTACCGGGGAGTATTGTACAGTATAGTGAGAGGTGTTACCGGGGAGTATTGTACAGTATAGTGAGAGGTGTTACCGGGGAGTATTGTACAGTATAGTGAGGGGTGTTACCGGGGAGTATTGTACAGTATAGTGAGAGGTGTTACCGGGGAGTATTGTACAGTATAGTGAGGGGTGTTACCGGGGAGTATTGTACAGTATAGTGAGAGGTGTTACCGGGGAGTATTGTACAGTATAGTGAGAGGTGTTATCGGGGAGTATTGTACAGTATAGTGAGGGGTGTTACCGGGGAGTATTGTACGGTATAGTGAGAGGTGTTACCGGGGAGTATTGTACAGTATAGTGAGAGGTGTTACCGGGGAGTATTGTACAGTATAGTGAGGGGTGTTACCGGGGAGTATTGTACAGTATAGTGAGAGGTGTTACCGGGGAGTATTGTACAGTATAGTGAGGGGTGTTACCGGGGAGTATTGTACAGTATAGTGAGGGGTGTTACCGGGGAGTATTGTACAGTATAGTGAGAGGTGTTACCGGGGAGTATTGTACAGTATAGTGAGGGGTGTTACCGGGGAGTATTGTACAGTATAGTGAGAGGTGTTACCGGGGAGTATTGTACAGTATAGTGAGGGGTGTTACCGGAGAGTATTGTACAGTATAGTGAGGGGTGTTACCGGGGAGTATTGTACAGTATAGTGAGGGGTGTTACCGGGGAGTATTGTACAGTATAGTGAGGGGTGTTACCGGGGGGTATTGTACAGTATAGTGAGGGGTGTTACCGGGGAGTATTGTACAGTATAGTGAGAGGTGTTATCGGGGAGTATTGTACAGTATAGTGAGGGGTGTTACCGGGGAGTATTGTACGGTATAGTGAGGGGTGTTACCGGGGAGTATTGTACAGTATAGTGAGGGGTGTTACCGGGGAGTATTGTACAGTATAGTGAGGGGTGTTACCGGGGAGTATTGTACGGTATAGTGAGGGGTGTTACCGGGGGGTATTGTACGGTATAGTGAGGGGTGTTACCGGAGAGTATTGTACAGTATAGTGAGGGGTGTTACCGGGGGGTATTGTACAGTATAGTGAGAGGTGTTACCGGGGAGTATTGTACAGTATAGTGAGGGGTGTTACCGGGGAGTATTGTACAGTATAGTGAGGGGTGTTACCGGGGGGTATTGTACAGTATAGTGAGGGGTGTTACCGGGGGGTATTGTACAGTATAGTGAGGGGTGTTACCGGGGGGTATTGTACAGTATAGTGAGGGGTGTTACCGGAGAGTATTGTACGGTATAGTGAGAGGTGTTACCGGGGAGTATTGTACAGTATAGTGAGGGGTGTTACCGGGGAGTATTGTACAGTATAGTGAGAGGTGTTACCGGGGAGTATTGTACAGTATAGTGAGAGGTGTTACCGGAGAGTATTGTACAGTATAGTGAGGGGTGTTACCGGGGAGTATTGTACGGTATAGTGAGGGGTGTTACCGGGGAGTATTGTACGGTATAGTGAGAGGTGTTACCGGGGAGTATTGTACAGTATAGTGAGGGGTGTTACCGGGGAGTATTGTACAGTATAGTGAGGGGTGTTACCGGGGAGTATTGTACAGTATAGTGAGGGGTGTTACCGGGGAGTATTGTACAGTATAGTGAGAGGTGTTACCGGAGAGTATTGTACAGTATAGTGAGAGGTGTTACCGGAGAGTATTGTACAGTATAGTGAGGGGTGTTACCGGGGAGTATTGTACAGTATAGTGAGGAGTGTTACCGGGGAGTATTGTACAGTATAGTGAGGGGTGTTACCGGGGAGTATTGTACAGTATAGTGAGGGGTGTTACCGGGGAGTATTGTACAGTATAGTGAGGGGTGTTACCGGGGAGTATTGTACAGTATAGTGAGGGGTGTTACCGGAGAGTATTGTACAGTATAGTGAGAGGTGTTACCGGGGAGTATTGTACAGTATAGTGAGGGGTGTTACCGGGGAGTATTGTACAGTATAGTGAGGGGTGTTACCGGGGAGTATTGTACAGTATAGTGAGAGGTGTTACCGGGGAGTATTGTACAGTATAGTGAGAGGTGTTACCGGGGAGTATTGTACAGTATAGTGAGGGGTGTTACCGGGGGGTATTGTACAGTATAGTGAGAGGTGTTACCGGGGAGTATTGTACGGTATAGTGAGAGGTGTTACCGGAGAGTATTGTACAGTATAGTGAGGGGTGTTACCGGGGAGTATTGTACAGTATAGTGAGGGGTGTTACCGGGGAGTATTGTACAGTATAGTGAGGGGTGTTACGGGGGAGTATTGTACAGTATAGTGAGGGGTGTTACCGGGGGGTATTGTACAGTATAGTGAGAGGTGTTACCGGGGGGTATTGTACAGTATAGTGAGAGGTGTTACCGGGGAGTATTGTACAGTATAGTGAGAGGTGTTACCGGAGAGTATTGTACAGTATAGTGAGGGGTGTTACCGGGGAGTATTGTACAGTATAGTGAGGGGTGTTACCGGGGAGTATTGTACAGTATAGTGAGGGGTGTTACCGGGGAGTATTGTACAGTATAGTGAGGGGTGTTACCGGGGAGTATTGTACAGTATAGTGAGAGGTGTTACCGGGGAGTATTGTACAGTATAGTGAGGGGTGTTACCGGGGAGTATTGTACGGTATATTGACCCCCATTAGTGTACGCTATTACATATGTGATACAAGATGGCTCCCATCACTGACCTCTGAACTTTGGGGACACGTAGAGGTCCTCCAGGTGCAGGGTCCGGCCTGTCCAGCTGCTGTAACTGTTCACAAACAAGGCATAACCAGCAAATGGGACCCCTGAGGTAGAAGATGGAGGATCAGGGTGAGGGGAGATACAAGTGCACATATACAACACGTACAGGCGAGAAAGTGATGGGGCCACAGGCAAAGGGGGCCCTGGAATAATCCATTCACTAATATAGGAGGTCACCATGCCGACAGCACCATAGATGTAAATGGAGTCATAGCCACACATCACACCGTACCTGACCCTACACCGTACCCCCTATCTGTGTAACCACTACCACATCACACCGTATCTGACCCTACACCGTACCCCCTATCTGTGTAACCACTACCACATCACACCGTACCTGACCCTACACCGTACCCCCTATCTGTGTAACCACTACCACATCACACCGTACCTGACCCTACACCGTACCCCCTATCTGTGTAACCACTACCACATCACACCGTACCTGACCCTACACCGTACCCCCTATCTGTGTAACCACTACCACATCACACCGTACCTGACCCTACACCGTACCCCCTATCTGTGTAACCACTACCACATCACACCGTACCTGACCCTACACCGTACCCCCTATCTGTGTAACCACTACCATATCACACCGTACCTGACCCTACACCGTACCCCCTATCTGTGTAACCACTACCACATCACACCGTACCTGACCCTACACCGTACCCCCTATCTGTGTAACCACTACCATATCACACCGTACCTGACCCTACACCGTATCCCCTATCTGTGTAACCACTACCACATCACACCGTACCTGACCCTACACCGTACCCCCCATCTGTGTAACCACTACCACATCACACCGTACCTGACCCTACACCGTACCCCCCATCTGTGTAACCACTACCACATCACACCGTACCTGACCCTACACCGTACCCCCCATCTGTGTAACCACTACCATATCACACCGTACCTGACCCTACACCGTATCCCCTATCTGTGTAACCACTACCACATCACACCGTACCTGACCCTACACCGTACCCCCCATCTGTGTAACCACTACCACATCACACCGTACCTGACCCTACACCGTACCCCCTATCTGTGTAACCACTACCACATCACACCGTACCTGACCCTACACCGTACCCCCCATCTGTGTAACCACTACCACATCACACCGTACCTGACCCTACACCGTACCCCCTATCTGTGTAACCACTACCACATCACACCGTACCTGACCCTACACCGTACCCCCCATCTGTGTAACCACTACCACATCACACCGTACCTGACCCTACACCGTACCCCCCATCTGTGTAACCACTACCACATCACACCGTACCTGACCCTACACCGTACCCCCTATCTGTGTAACCACTACCACATCACACCGTACCTGACCCTACACCGTACCCCCTATCTGTGTAACCACTACCACATCACACCGTACCTGACCCTACACCGTACCCCCCATCTGTGTAACCACTACCACATCACACCGTACCTGACCCTACACCGTACCCCCTATCTGTGTAACCACTACCACATCACACCGTACCTGACCCTACACCGTACCCCCTGTATCCTGTCCTGTCCGGGGTCCTGGGCACACTGGACGTCTCTGGGGTCAGATAGTTTTTGGTCACTCACCGGCCTCGCTCTTCGATTTCTCCGGCAGCTCGGCCACCACACAGCGAAACCAGGGCGTCTCCCCAAATCCATCCCGGTGTAATACTGTAATGGTGTAGAACAGTCATCCCCCGCACTCCTGCCCCCAGACCCCCCACCCCATGTCTACTGCCCCTCGTACCTTCCTCGGTCAGCTTCATGAAGTGTGGGATCTTCTCGTATTCGGCCAGCTCCTATGTGATAGTAACAGAGCGGTTACATCGGGGGAGGGGAGGGTGTAGTATAGCGGGATTATATTATTGGGGTCAGGGATCACTGTACCCGGATCATCCGCATGATATGGGGTGAGTCTCCAGCTTCGGCAGGACGGAGGGTGCAGTCCATGTCGGGGTCCCTGTATACAGGGGGTACAGGATGTAGTTACAGCGCACCAGTCACCGCCAGAACTATTTACCCCACAGACCCCCTCCCCCATCACCCCGCCCCTGATCCTACACTTCTGGGGTCTCCCCCGGTCTCCCCTCTTGGTCCATTCTGACACAGAAACATGAGATAGGACAGCGCAACGATGGGGACGGGATGAGGGGTCGGCGTATACGAGGAGGGTGTGATTACATATGCAGTGTATATTAGGAGGGGGGTGAGTACATACGCAGTGTATATTAGGAGGGGGGTGAGTACATACGCAGTGTATATTAGGAGGGGGGTGAGTACATACGCAGTGTATATTAGGAGGGGGGTGAGTACATACGCAGTGTATATTAGGAGGGGGGTGAGTACATACGCAGTGTATATTAGGAGGGGGGTGAGTACATACGCAGTGTATATTAGGAGGGGGTGAGTACATACGCAGTGTATATTGGGGGGGGTGAGTACATACGCAGTGTATATTAGGAGGGGGTGAGTACATACGCAGTGTATATTAGGAGGGGGTGAGTACATACGCAGTGTATATTAGGAGGGGGTGAGTACATACGCAGTGTATATTAGGAGGGGGGTGATTACATACGCAGTGTATATTAGGAGGGGGGTGATTACATACGCAGTGTATATTAGGAGGGGGGTGAGTACATACGCAGTGTATATTAGGAGGGGGTGAGTACATACGCAGTGTATATTAGGGGGGGTGAGTACATACGCAGTGTATATTAGGGGGGGTGAGTACATACGCAGTGTATATTAGGGGGGGTGAGTACATACGCAGTGTATATTAGGAGGGGGGTGATTACATACGCAGTGTATATTAGGAGGGGGGTGAGTACATACGCAGTGTATATTAGGGGGGGTGAGTACATACGCAGTGTATATTAGGAGGGGGTGAGTACATACGCAGTGTATATTAGGGGGGGTGAGTACATACGCAGTGTATATTAGGAGGGGGTGAGTACATACGCAGTGTATATTAGGAGGGGGGTGATTACATACGCAGTGTATATTAGGGGGGGTGAGTACATACGCAGTGTATATTAGGAGGGGGGTGAGTACATACGCAGTGTATATTAGGAGGGGGGTGAGTACATACGCAGTGTATATTAGGGGGGGTGAGTACATACGCAGTGTATATTAGGAGGGGGGTGAGTACATACGCAGTGTATATTAGGAGGGGGGTGAGTACATACGCAGTGTATATTAGGGGGGGTGAGTACATACGCAGTGTATATTAGGGGGGGTGAGTACATACGCAGTGTATATTAGGAGGGGGGTGAGTACATACGCAGTGTATATTAGGAGGGGGTGAGTACATACGCAGTGTATATTAGGAGGGGGTGAGTACATACGCAGTGTATATTAGGGGGGGGTGAGTACATACGCAGTGTATATTAGGAGGGGGGTGAGTACATACGCAGTGTATATTGGGGGGGTGAGTACATACGCAGTGTATATTAGGAGGGGGTGAGTACATACGCAGTGTATATTAGGAGGGGGTGAGTACATACGCAGTGTATATTAGGGGGGGTGAGTACATACGCAGTGTATATTAGGAGGGGGGTGAGTACATACGCAGTGTATATTAGGAGGGGGGTGAGTACATACGCAGTGTATATTAGGGGGGGGTGAGTACATACGCAGTGTATATTAGGAGGGGGGTGATTACATACGCAGTGTATATTAGGAGGGGGGTGAGTACATACGCAGTGTATATTAGGGGGGGGGGGGTGAGTACATACGCAGTGTATATTAGGGGGGGGGGTGAGTACATACGCAGTGTATATTAGGAGGGGGTGAGTATATACGCAGTGTATATTAGGAGGGGGTGAGTACATACGCAGTGTATATTAGGAGGGGGTGAGTACATACGCAGTGTATATTAGGGGGGGTGATTACATACGCAGTGTATATTAGGAGGGGGTGAGTACATACGCAGTGTATATTAGGGGGGGTGAGTACATACGCAGTGTATATTAGGAGGGGGGTGAGTACATACGCAGTGTATATTAGGAGGGGGTGATTACATACGCAGTGTATATTAGGAGGGGGTGAGTACATACGCAGTGTATATTAGGGGGGGTGAGTACATACGCAGTGTATATTAGGAGGGGGTGAGTACATACGCAAGTATATTAGGAGGGGGTGATTACATACGCAGTGTATATTAGGGGGGGGTGAGTACATACGCAGTGTATATTAGGGGGGGTGAATACATACGCAGTGTATATTAGGAGGGGGGTGAGTACATACGCAGTGTATATTAGGGGGGGTGAGTACATACGCAGTGTATATTAGGAGGGGGTGAGTACATACGCAGTGTATATTAGGAGGGGGTGAGTACATACGCAGTGTATATTAGGAGGGGGTGAGTATATACGCAGTGTATATTAGGAGGGGGTGAGTACATACGCAGTGTATATTAGGGGGGGTGAGTACATACGCAGTGTATATTAGGAGGGGGGTGAGTACATACGCAGTGTATATTAGGAGGGGGGTGAGTACATACGCAGTGTATATTAGGAGGGGGGTGAGTACATACGCAGTGTATATTAGGAGGGGGGTGAGTACATACGCAGTGTATATTAGGGGGGGGGTGAGTACATACGCAGTGTATATTAGGAGGGGGTGAGTACATACGCAGTGTATATTAGGGGGGGTGAGTACATACGCAGTGTATATTAGGAGGGGGGTGAGTACATACGCAGTGTATATTAGGGGGGGTGAGTACATACGCAGTGTATATTAGGGGGGGTGAGTACATACGCAGTGTATATTAGGAGGGGGTGAGTACATACGCAGTGTATATTAGGAGGGGGTGAGTACATACGCAGTGTATAATAGGAGGGGGGTGAGTACATACGCAGTGTATATTAGGAGGGGGGTGAGTACATACGCAGTGTATATTAGGAGGGGGGTGATTACATACGCAGTGTATATTACGAGGGGGGTGAGTACATACGCAGTGTATATTAGGAGGGGGGTGAGTACATACGCAGTGTATATTAGGGGGGGGGGTGAGTACATACGCAGTGTATATTAGGGGGGGGGGGGTGAGTACATACGCAGTGTATATTAGGGGGGGGGGTGAGTACATACGCAGTGTATATTAGGGGGGATGAGTACATACGCAGTGTATATTAGGGGGGGGGGTGAGTACATACGCAGTGTATATTAGGGGGGGTGAGTACATACGCAGTGTATATTAGGGGGGGTGAGTACATACGCAGTGTATATTAGGAGGGGGTGAGTACATACGCAGTGTATATTAGGGGGGGGTGAGTACATACGCAGTGTATATTAGGGGGGGTGAGTACATACGCAGTGTATATTAGGAGGGGGTGAGTACATACGCAGTGTATATTAGGAGGGGGGTGAGTACATACGCAGTGTATATTAGGAGGGGGGTGAGTACATACGCAGTGTATATTAGGGGGGGTGAGTACATACGCAGTGTATATTAGGAGGGGGGTGAGTACATACGCAGTGTATATTAGGAGGGGGGTGAGTACATACGCAGTGTATATTAGGAGGGGGGTGAGTACATACGCAGTGTATATTAGGGGGGGGTGAGTACATACGCAGTGTATATAAGGGGGGGGGTGAGTACATACGCAGTGTATATTAGGGGGGTGAGTACATACGCAGTGTATATTAGGAGGGGGGTGAGTACATACGCAGTGTATATTAGGAGGAGGTGAGTACATACGCAGTGTATATTAGGGGGGGTGAGTACATACGCAGTGTATATTAGGAGGGGGGTGAGTACATACGCAGTGTATATTAGGGGGGGGTGAGTACATACGCAGTGTATATAAGGGGGGGGGTGAGTACATACGCAGTGTATATTAGGGGGGTGAGTACATACGCAGTGTATATTAGGAGGGGGGTGAGTACATACGCAGTGTATATTAGGGGGGGTGAGTACATACGCAGTGTATATAAGGGGGGGGTGAGTACATACGCAGTGTATATTAGGGGGGTGAGTACATACGCAGTGTATATTAGGAGGGGGTGAGTACATACGCAGTGTATATTAGGGGGGTGAGTACATACGCAGTGTATATTAGGAGGGGGGTGAGTACATACGCAGTGTATATTAGGGGGGGTGAGTACATACGCAGTGTATATTAGGAGGGGGGTGAGTACATACGCAGTGTATATTAGGGGGGAGGTGAGTACATACGCAGTGTATATTAGGGGGGGTGAGTACATACGCAGTGTATATTAGGGGGGGTGAATACATACGGTGTATATTAGGGGGGGTGAGTACATACGCAGTGTATATTAGGGGGGGTGAGTACATACGCAGTGTATATTAGGGGGGGTGAGTACATACGCAGTGTATATTAGGGGGGGTGAGTACATACGCAGTGTATATTAGGGGGGGTGAGTACATACGCAGTGTATATTAGGGGGGGTGAGTACATACGCAGTGTATATTAGGGGGGTGAGTACATACGCAGTGTATATTAGGAGGGGGTGAATACTTACGCAGTGTATATTAGGGGGGGGTGAGTACATACGCAGTGTATAATAGGAGGGGGGTGAGTACATACGCCCAGTGTATATTAGGAGGGGGTGAGTACATACGCAGTGTATATTGGGGGGGGTGAGTACATACGCAGTGTATATTAGGAGGGGGGTGAGTACATACGCAGTGTATATTAGGAGGGGGTGAGTACATACGCAGTGTATATTAGGGGGGGGTGAGTATATACGCAGTGTATATTAGGAGGGGGTGAGTATATACGCAGTGTATATTAGGGGGGGTGAGTACATACGCAGTGTATATTAGGGGGGTGAGTACATACGCAGTGTATAATAGGAGGGGGGTGAGTACATACGCAGTGTATATTAGGAGGGGGTGAGTACATACGCAGTGTATATTAGGGGGGGTGAGTACATACGCAGTGTATATTAGGAGGGGGTGAGTACATACGCAGTGTATATTAGGGGGGGGTGAGTACATACGCAGTGTATAATAGGAGGGGGGTGAGTACATACGCAGTGTATATTAGGAGGGGGTGAGTACATACGCAGTGTATATTAGGGGGGGTGAGTACATACGCAGTGTATATTAGGAGGGGGTGAGTACATACGCAGTGTATATTAGGGGGGGGTGAGTATATACGCAGTGTATATTAGGGGGGGTGAGTACATACGCAGTGTATATTAGGGGGGGGGGTGAGTACATACGCAGTGTATATTAGGGGGGGGTGAGTACATACGCAGTGTATATTAGGAGGGGGTGAGTATATACGCAGTGTATATTAGGAGGGGGTGAGTACATACGCAGTGTATATTAGGGGGGGTGAGTACATACGCAGTGTATATTAGGAGGGGGTGAGTATATACGCAGTGTATATTAGGAGGGGGTGAGTACATACGCAGTGTATATTAGGAGGGGGTGAGTATATACGCAGTGTATATTAGGAGGGGGTGAGTACATACGCAGTGTATATTAGGGGGGGGTGAATACTTACGCAGTGTATATTAGGGGGGTGAGTACATACGCAGTGTATATTAGGGGGGGTGAGTACATACGCAGTGTATATTAGGAGGGGGTGAGTACATACGCAGTGTATATTAGGAGGGGGTGAGTATATACGCAGTGTATATTAGGGGGGGTGAGTACATACGCAGTGTATATTAGGAGGGGGTGAGTACATACGCAGTGTATATTAGGGGGGGTGAATACATACGCAGTGTATATTAGGGGGGGTGAGTACATACGCAGTGTATATTAGGAGGGGGTGAGTACATACGCAGTGTATATTAGGGGGGGGTGAATACTTACGCAGTGTATATTAGGAGGGGGGTGAATACTTACGCAGTGTATATTAGGAGGGGGTGAGTACATACGCAGTGTATAATAGGAGGGGGTGAGTACTTACGCAGTGTATATTAGGGGGGGGTGAATACTTATGCAGTGTATATTAGGGGGGGTGAATACTTACGCAGTGTATATTAGGGGGGGTGAATACTTACGCAGTGTATATTAGGGGGGGTGAATACTTACGCAGTGTATATTAGGAGGGGGTGAATACTTAAGCAGTGTATATTAGGGGGGGGGGGTGAATACTTAAGCAGTGTATATTAGGGGGGGGGTGAATACTTACGCAGTGTATATTAGGAGGGGGTGAATACTTAAGCAGTGTATATTAGGGGGGGGGGTGAATACTTAAGCAGTGTATATTAGGGGGGGGGTGAATACTTAAGCAGTGTATATTAGGGGGGGGGTGAATACTTAAGCAGTGTATATTAGGGGGGGGGTGAATACTTAAGCAGTGTATATTAGGGGGGGGGTGAATACTTACGCATGCACATGTCTCTTACCGCTCTGTAGAATAAGATGGAGGAGACTCGGTGACCTGTGACCTGGACGTCAGTTGGAGCAGCTGCTGCGCAGGCAGGTGCAGTTCCCAGTAGCGCCAGTAGGTGGCAGTGGTGCAGCTGTGTCCTCTGTATCAAAGAAGCTTTATTGGCACCTCCAGGAGATATTTGGCAAAGCAGGAGAGTGGGGAGGGGGGAGGACACACCTACCCCAAACCACACCCCCACACCCGGCCCCGCCCCCTACCAGCCTTTGTTTTACCAACACCAAATATTTCTTCCAAGTCAAATCAAATCAAATCAAACAAAGCTTTATTGTCACGTCCGAATAGATACTTGGCATTGTCAAAGCTAGTAAAGGGGGGGAGGGGTGCGGGTATAACAGTATATATATATATATATATATATATATATATATACAAATACAAAGGAGCTTTAGTAGCGTTACCAAAGAATAAAACATTTGGTGTTGCCAAAGCAAGAAAGGAAGATGGGGGTGGTGGATGGGGACGGGGTCCGTGGGTTGGGGGTTTGAGTGTCTTGTTTGGGGTATGTGGGTATGGGATAGACAGGTGGTGGGGGGGCTTAGTGGTCCTTTGGGTGGTGGGTATGGGGGTTTGATAGTCCATGCGTCTCATCTTCCTCTTAGTTGGTGACCGCTATATGGGGAGGGGGGGGTGGGGTGGGTGTATTGGATAAATATAACAGTCCGTGGAGTCTCATCTTCCTCTTCGTTGGTGACTGCTATATGGGGAGGTGGGGGTGGGGCGGGTGTATTGGGATAAATATAACAGTCCGTGGAGTCTCATCTTCCTCTGGTTTGGTGACCGCTATATGTGGGGGTGGGGCGGGTGTATTGGGATAAATATAACAGTCCGTGGAGTCTCATCTTCCTCTGGTTTGGTGACTGCTATATGGGGAGGTGAGGTGGGGGTGGGGCGGGTGTATTGGGATAAATATAACAGTCCGTGGAGTCTCGTCTTCCTCTTAGTTGGTGGCCGCTATATGGGGAGGTGGGGTGGGGTGGGGAGGTGTATTGGGATAAATATAACAGTCTGTGGAGTCTCATCTTCCTCTTCGTTGGTGACTGCTATATGGGGAGGTGAGGTGGGGGTGGGGCGGGTGTATTGGGATAAATATAACAGTCCGTGGAGTCTCGTCTTCCTCTTAGTTGGTGGCCGCTATATGGGGAGGTGGGGGTGGGGCGGGTGTATTGGGATAAATATAACAGTCCGTGGAGTCTCATCTTCCTCTTAGTTGGTGACTGCTATATGGGGAGGTGGGGTGGGGGTGGGGCGGGTGTTTTGGGATAAATATAACAGTCCGTGGAGTCTCATCTTCCTCTTCGTTGGTGACCGCTATATGGGGGGTGGGGGTGGGGTGTATTGGGATAAATATAACAGTCCATGGAGTCTCATCTTCCTCTTCGTTGGTGACTGCTATATGGGGAGGTGGGGGTGGGTGGGGCGGGTGTATTGGGATAAATATAACAGTCCATGGAGTCTCATCTTCCTCTTCGTTGGTGACTGCTATATGGGGAGGTGGGGGTGGGGCGGGTGTATTGGGATAAATATAACAGTCCGTGGAGTCTCATCTTCCTCTTCGTTGGTGACTGCTATATGGGGAGGTGGGGGTGGGTGGGGCGGGTGTATTGGGATAAATATAACAGTCCGTGGAGTCTCATCTTCCTCTTCGTTGGTGACTGCTATATGGGGAGGTGGGGGTGGGGCGGGTGTATTGGGATAAATATAACAGTCCGTGGAGTCTCATCTTCCTCTTCGTTGGTGACTGCTATATGGGGAGGTGGGGGTGGGGTGGGTGTATTGGGATAAATATAACAGTCCGTGGAGTCTCATCTTCCTCTGGTTTGGTGACAGCTGGACACGTATTGGGCAGCGATCTCCACAGTGGCCTCTTCTTCTCCCAGTAGGATGTAGAGTTTCCTCTTCTCCCAGTCTGGGATGTGGGCAGAGAGTCTTTGGTAGTAGACGGCCCTCACAGCTGAGTATTTGGTGCAGTGTAGCAGGAAGCGGGTCTGGTCTTCTAGGGCCCCCTGGTCACAGTGCTGGCACAGTCTCTTCTCCCGTGGCTTGTACGTCTGTCTGTATCGCCCCGTCTCTATCTCTAGGTTGTGGGCGCTCAGTCTGTATCGGCTCAGGGTCTGTCTGTGTATTCTCTCCAGGTAGGTGGCCATGGTGTAGTCCCTTTGCAGTTGCGTTCAGTATTCTGTTTGGGGGTCCCTATGCAGATGTTGCCCTCTCTTCCTTGACCTTTGATAGAGGTCATCTTTGCTGTGGCAGTGCCCTTGTTGCAGGAGAGGGGTAACTACTGCCGCCATTCTCTCTCCTAAGCAGTTGCTTTCCTCCGCACCCCTCGGCAGCCGCACGACCCCCAGATCCGTGTGCATGTCATGCAGTCCCTGAGTAATGGGGGCCGGAGTCTCTTCTCTCTCCGCTCCTGCTGCTGAGCGCACCGCTGCCATGTTCTCCTAGACTTGCAGACCTCCCAACTTTTGAAGAACAAAAAAAGGGAAAAAATGTGCGGCGCGCGAATTTAGCCCCGCCCACTTTTGTGTTGACCACTCGTTAATTTTTCATGTGCCCGCACACAGTATAATCCTCCTACAGTCACCCGTAAATTATATGCCCCCCCTCCATCTCTGCCCCCAGATTCATGTCCCTCCATCTCTGCCCCCAGATTCATGTCCCCTCCATCTCTGCCCCCAGATTCATGTCCCCTCCATCTCTGCTCCCAGATTCATTTCCCTCCATCTCTGCCCCCAGATTCATGTTCCTCCATCTCTGCCCCCAGATTCATGTCCCTCCATCTCTGCCCCCAGATTCATGTCCCCTCCATCTCTGCCCCCAGATTCATGTCCCCTCCATCTCTGCTCCCAGATTCATTTCCCTCCATCTCTGCCCCCAGATTCATGTTCCTCCATCTCTGTCCCCAGATTCATATCCCCTCCATCTCTGCCCCCAGATTCATGTTGCCCCATCTCTGCCCCCAGATTCATGTCCCCCCTCCATCTCTGCCCCCAGATTCATGTCTCCACATCTCTGCCCCCAGATTCATGTCCCCCCTCCATCTCTGCCCCCAGATTCATGTCCCCTCCATCTCTGTCCCCAGATTCATGTCCCCTCCATCTCTGTCCCCAGATTCATGTCTTCACATCTCTGCCCCCAGATTCATGTCCCCTCCATCTCTGCCCCCAGATTCATGTCCCTCCATCTCTGCCCCCAGATTCATGTCCCCTCCATCTCTGCCCCCAGATTCATGTCCCCACATCTCTGCCCCCAGATTCATGTCCCCACATCTCTGCCCCCAGATTCATGTCCCCACATCTCTGCCCCCAGATTCATGTCCCCTCCAACTCTGCCCCCAGATTCATGTCCCCTCCATCTCTGTCCCCAGATTCATGTCTTCACATATCTGCCCCCAGATTCATGTCCCTCCATCTCTGCCCCCAGATTCATGTCCCTCCATCTCTGCCCCCAGATTCATGTCCCCCCATCTCTGCCCCCAGATTCATGTCCCTCCATCTCTGCCCCCAGATTTATGTCCCCTCCATCTCTGCCCCCAGATTCATGTCCCCTCCATCTCTGCCCCCAGATTCATGTCTCCTCCATCTCTGCCCCCAGATTCATGTCCCCTCCATCTCTGCCCCCACATTCATATCCCCTCCGTCTCTGCCCCCAGTTTCATGTCCCTCATCTCTGCTCCCAGATTCATTTCCCTCCATCTCTGCCCCCAGATTCATGTTCCTCCATCTCTGTCCCCAGATTCATATCCCCTCCATCTCTGCCCCCAGATTCATGTCCCCCATCTCTGCCCCCAGATTCATATCCCCTCCATCTCTGCCCCCAGATTCATGTCTCCACATCTCTGCCCCCAGATTCATGTCCCCCCTCCATCTCTGCCCCCAGATTCATGTCCCCTCCATCTCTGCCCCCAGATTCATGTCCCTCCATCTCTGTCCCCAGATTCATGTCCCCTCCATCTCTGTCCCCAGATTCATGTCTTCACATCTCTGCCCCCAGATTCATGTCCCCTCCATCTCTGCCCCCAGATTCATGTCCCCTCCATCTCTGCCCCCAGATTCATGTCCCCTCCATCTCTGCCCTCAGATTCATGTCCCTCCATTTCTGCCCCCAGATTCATGTCCCCTCCATCTCTGCCCCCAGATTCATGTCCCCTCCATCTCTGCCCCAGATTCATGTCCCCCCATCTCTGCCCCCAGATTCATGTCCCTCCATCTCTGCCCCCAGATTCATGTCCCCCCATCTCTGCCCCCAGATTCATGTCCCCTCCATCTCTGCCCCCAGATTCATGTCCCCCCTCCATCTCTGCCCCCAGATTCATATCCCCTCCATCTCTGTCCCCAAATTCATGTCCCCTCCATCTCTGTCCCCAGATTCATGTCCCCCATCTCTGCCCTCAGATTCATGTCCCCCATCTCTGCCCCCAGATTCATGTCTCCCCTCCATCTCTGCCCCCAGATTCATGTCCCCTCCATCTCTGCCCCCAGATTCATGTCCCCTCCATTTCTGCCCCCAGATTCATGTCCCTCCATCTCTGCCCCCAGCTTCATGTCTCCTCCATCTCTGCCCCCAGATTCATGTCCCCTCCATCTCTGCCCCCAGATTCATGTCCCCCATCTCTGTCCCCAGTTTCATGTCCTCTCCATCTCTGCCCCAGATTCATGTCCCTCCATCTCTGTCCCCAGATTCATGTCCCCCATCTCTGCCCCCAGATTCATGTCCCTCTATCTCTGCCCCAGATTCATGTCCCCTCCATCTCTGCCCCAGATTCATGTCCCCTCCATCTCTGCCCCCAGATTCATGTCCCTCCATCTCTGTCCCCAGATTCATGTCCCCTCCATCTCTGCCTCAGATTCATGTCCTCTCCATCTCTGCCCCCAGATTCATGTCTCCACATCTCTGCCCCAGATTCATGTCCCCTCCATCTCTGCCCCTAGCTTCATGTCCCCTCCATCTCTGCCCCAGATTCATGTCCCTCCATCTCTGCCCCAGATTCATGTCCTCTCCATCTCTGCCCCCAGATTCATGTCTCCACATCTCTGCCCCCAGATTCATGTCCCCTCCATCTCTGCCCCTAGCTTCATGTCCCTCCATCTCTGCCCCAGATTCATGTCCCTCCATCTCTGCCCCCAGATTCATGTCCCCTCCATCTTTGCCCCAGATTCATGTCCCCCCATCTCTGCCCCCAGATTCATGTCCCTCCTTCTCTGCCCCCAGATTCATGTCCCTCCATCTCTGCCCCCAGATTCATGTCCCCCCATCTCTGCCCCAGATTCATGTCCCCTCCATCTCTGCCCCCAGATTCATGTCCCCTCCATCTCTGTCCCCAGATTCATGTCCCCTCCATCTCTGTCCCCAGATTCATGTCCCCCATCTCTGCCCCCAGATTCATGTCCCCTCCATCTCTGTCCCCAGATTCATGTCCCCCCATCTCTGCCCTCAGATTCATGTCCCCCATCTCTGCCCCCAGATTCATGTCTCCCCTCCATCTCTTCCCCAGATTCATGTCCCCTCCATCTCTGCCCCAGATTCATGTCCCCTCCATTTCTGCCCCCAGATTCATGTCCCTCCATCTCTGCCCCCAGATTCATGTCTCCTCCATCTCTGCCCCCAGATTCATGTCCCCTCCATCTCTGCCCCCAGATTCATGTCCCCCATCTCTGTCCCCAGTTTCATGTCCTCTCCCATCTCTGCCCCAGATTCATGTCCCTCCATCTCTGTCCCAGATTCATGTCCCCCATCTCTGCCCCCAGATTCATGTCCCTCTATCTCTGCCCCAGATTCATGTCCCCTCCATCTCTGCCCCAGATTCATGTCCCCTCCATCTCTGCCCCCAGATTCATGTCCCTCCATCTCTGTCCCCAGATTCATGTCCCCTCCATCTCTGCCTCAGATTCATGTCCTCTCCATCTCTGCCCCCAGATTCATGTCTCCACATCTCTGCCCCCAGATTCATGTCCCCTCCATCTCTGCCCCTAGCTTCATGTCCCCTCCATCTCTGCCCCCAGATTCATGTCCCTCCATCTCTGCCCCAGATTCATGTCCTCTCCATCTCTGCCCCCAGATTCATGTCTCCACATCTCTGCCCCCAGATTCATGTCCCCTCCATCTCTGCCCCTAGCTTCATGTCCCCTCCATCTCTGCCCCCAGATTCATGTCCCTCCATCTCTGCCCCCAGATTCATGTCCCCTCCATCTTTGCCCCAGATTCATGTCCCCCCATCTCTGCCCCCAGATTCATGTCCCTCCATCTCTGCCCCCAGATTCATGTCCCTCCATCTCTGCCCTCAGATTCATGTCCCTCCATCTCTGCCCTCAGATTCATGTCCCTCCATCTCTGCCCCCAGATTCATGTCCCCTCCATCTCTGCCCCCAGATTCATGTCCCCTCCATTTCTGCCCCTAGATTCATGTCCCTCCATCTCTGCCCCCAGATTCATGTCTCCTCCATCTCTGCCCCCAGATTCATGTCCCCTCCATCTCTGCCCCCAGATTCATGTCCCCCATCTCTGTCCCCAGTTTCATGTCCTCTCCATCTCTGCCCCAGATTCATGTCCCTCCATCTCTGTCCCCAGATTCATGTCCCCCATCTCTGCCCCCAGATTCATGTCCCTCTATCTCTGCCCCAGATTCATGTCCCCTCCATCTCTGCCCCAGATTCATGTCCCCTCCATCTCTGCCCCCAGATTCATGTCCCTCCATCTCTGTCCCCAGATTCATGTCCTCTCCATCTCTGCCTCAGATTCATGTCCTCTCCATCTCTGCCCCCAGATTCATGTCCCCCATCTCTGTCCCCAGTTTCATGTCCTCTCCATCTCTGCCCCAGATTCATGTCCCTCCATCTCTGTCCCCAGATTCATGTCCCCCATCTCTGCCCCCAGATTCATGTCCCTCTATCTCTGCCCCAGATTCATGTCCCCTCCATCTCTGCCCCAGATTCATGTCCCCTCCATCTCTGCCCCCAGATTCATGTCCCTCCATCTCTGTCCCCAGATTCATGTCCTCTCCATCTCTGCCTCAGATTCATGTCCTCTCCATCTCTGCCCCCAGATTCATGTCTCCACATCTCTGCCCCCAGATTCATGTCCCCTCCATCTCTGCCCCTAGCTTCATGTCCCCTCCATCTCTGCCCCCAGATTCATGTCCCTCCATCTCTGCCCCAGATTCATGTCCTCTCCATCTCTGCCCCCAGATTCATGTCTCCACATCTCTGCCCCCAGATTCATGTCCCCTCCATCTCTGCCCCTAGCTTCATGTCCCCTCCATCTCTGCCCCCAGATTCATGTCCCTCCATCTCTGCCCCCAGATTCATGTCCCCTCCATCTTTGCCCCAGATTCATGTCCCTCCATCTCTGCCCCCAGATTCATGTCCCCCCATCTCTGCCCCCAGATTCATGTCCCCTCCATCTCTGCCCCCAGATTCATGTCCCCTCCATCTCTGTCCCCAGATTCATGTCCCCTCCATCTCTGTCCCCAGATTCGTGTCCCCTCATCTCTGCCCTCAGATTCATGTCCCCATCTCTGCCCCCAGATTCATGTCTCCACATCTCTGCCCCCAGATTCATGTCTCCCCTCCATCTCTGCCCCCAGATTCATGTCCCCTCCATCTCTGCCCCCAGATTCATGTCCCCCATCTCTGTCCCCAGTTTCATGTCCTCTCCATCTCTGCCCCAGATTCATGTCCCCTCCATCTCTGCCCCCAGATTCATGTCTCCACATCTCTGCCCCCAGATTCATGTCCCCTCCATCTCTGCCCCCAGATTCATGTCCCCTCCATCTCTGCCCCCAGATTCATGTCCCCTCCATCTCTGTCCCCAGATTCATGTCCCCCATCTCTGCCCCCAGATTCATGTCCCCTCCATCTCTGCCCCAGATTCATGTCCCCTCCATCTCTGCCCCCAGATTCATGTCCCTCCATCTGTCCCCAGATTCATGTCCCCTCCATCTCTGCCCCAGATTCATGTCCTCTCCATCTCTGCCCCCAGATTCATGTCTCCACATCTCTGCCCCCAGATTCATGTCCCCTCCATCTCTGCCCTCAGCTTCATGTCCCCTCCACCTCTGCCCCCAGATTCATGTCCCTCCATCTCTTCCCCCAGATTCATGTCCCTCCATCTCTGCCCTCAGATTCATGTCCCTCCATCTCTGCCCCCAGATTCATGTCCCCTCCATCTCTGCCCCCAGATTCATGTCCCCTCCATCTCTGCCCCAGATTCATGTCCCCCCATCTCTGCCCCAGATTCATGTCCCCTCCATCTCTGCCCCAGATTCATGTCCCCCCATCTCTGCCCCCAGATTCATGTCCCCCCATCTCTGCCCCCAGATTCATGTCCCTCCATCTCTGCCCCCAGATTCATGTCCCTCCATCTCTGCCCCCAGATTCATGTCCCCCCATCTCTGCCCCCAGATTCATGTCCCCTCCATCTCTGTCCCCAGATTCATGTCCCCCCTCCATCTCTGCCCCCAGATTCATATCCCATCCATCTCTGTCCCAAGATTCATGTCCCCCCATCTCCGCCCCCAGATTCATGTCCCCCCATCTCTGCCCCCAGATTCATGTCCCTCCATCTCTGTCTCCAGATTCATGTCTCCACATCTCTGCCCCCAGATTCATGTCCCTCCTCCATCTCTGCCCCCAGTTTCATGTCCTCTCCATCTCTGCCCCAGATTCATGTCCCACCATCTCTGCCCCCAGATTCATATCCCCTCCATCTCTGCCCCCAGATTCATGTCTCCACATCTCTGCCCCCAGATTCATGTCCCCCCATCTCTGCCCCCAGATTCATGTCCCTCCATCTCTGCCCCCAGATTCATGTCCCTCCATCTCTGCCCCCAGATTCATGTCCCCCCATCTCTGCCCCCAGATTCATGTCCCCTCCATCTCTGTCCCCAGATTCATGTCCCCCCTCCATCTCTGCCCCCAGATTCATATCCCATCCATCTCTGTCCCAAGATTCATGTCCCCCCATCTCTGCCCCCAGATTCATGTCCCCCCATCTCTGCCCCCAGATTCATGTCCCTCCATCTCTGTCTCCAGATTCATGTCTCCACATCTCTGCCCCCAGATTCATGTCCCTCCTCCATCTCTGCCCCCAGTTTCATGTCCTCTCCATCTCTGCCCCCAGATTCATGTCCCACCATCTCTGCCCCCAGATTCATATCCCCTCCATCTCTGCCCCCAGATTCATGTCTCCACATCTCTGCCCCCAGATTCATGTCCCTCCATCTCTGCCCCCATATTCATGTCCCATCCATCTCTGTCCCCAGATTCATGTCCCCCCATCTCTGCCCCCAGATTCATATCCCCTCCATCTCTGTCCCCAGATTCATGTCCCCTCCATCTCTGTCCCCAGATTCATGTCCCCCCTCCATCTCTGCCCCCAGATTCATGTCCCCTCCATCTCTGCCCCCAGATTCATGTCCCCTCCATCTCTGCCCCCAGATTCATGTCCCCTCCATCTCTGCCCCCAGATTCATGTCCCCCCTCCATCGCTGCCCCCAGATTCATGTCCCCTCCTTCTCTGCCCCCAGATTCATGTCCCTCCATCTCTGCCCCTAGATTCATGTCCCCCCTCCATCTCTGCCCCCAGATTCATGTCCCCCCTCCATCTCTGCCCCCAGATTCATGTCCCCTCCATCTCTGTCCCCAGATTCATGTCCCCTCCATCTCTGCCCCCAGATTCATGTCCCTCCATCTCTGCCCCCAGATTCATGTCTCCACATCTCTGCCCCCAGATTCATGTCCCCTCCATCTCTGCCCCCAGCTTCATGTCCCCACATCTCTGCCCTCAGTGTCATGCCGTCCTCTCCATCTCTGCCCCCAGTGTCATGCCGTACTCTCCTTCATCTGCCCCCAGTTTCACGTTCCGCCTCCACATTACACTTACCTTCTCCTCCGCTCCCTCGCCACTCTCTGCGCGCCTCTCTCGCTGACACATATGCAGCTGAAGCAAGGAGCTGACACAGGTCAGCTCCTTGCTTCAGCTGCATATGTGTTCAATTCAGATCTGAGTAATCCGGACGCAGATCTGAGTTGAAATCGGGACATACCTCCCTCCAACCGGGACCGTGGGACATGTCATCCAAATCGTGACTGTCCCGCGGAAATCGGGACGGTTGGGAGGTATGGACCTGGCCGGCTGTAACTTCACCATCTCCTCCGCTCTTCTTCCTCCAGCCTTTGGGAATGGACTTGGCGAACGACTTCCACAGTCCCACAACACAGGTGGACCAATAGCGCCCCCGCTGGCCTAGTGGTGATGGTTCCCCGGCAGGCTGTAGGGTTGGCAGTGGTGAACCCGGCCTCTCTGCTGCCCGAGGTGGATGATCAAAAGATTGTCCAGCTCAGGCAGCGGGGGGGGGGACGGGGGGACGGACGTCTCCCCACATTTCCCATCTCTTCCCTTTTGGGCCGCCATCACCACTTCTTCTATCTATCTATCTATCTATCTATCTATCTATCTATCTATCTATCTACATACCCCACAGCGGCCCCTGCAGCCTATAGACTATGGCACAATAGACTGTGGGCTATAATAGAGGTTACAGGGGCCGCTGTGGACCCTTCCAGCTCTATTATACCCCACAATGGCCCACTACCGCTATTATTATACTCTTATTCTCCTTCCAGCTCCCCCAGTATAATAATCAGAGCCCCAGGGGAGGTGAGGGGACATAATAATCACTGATACTCACCTCTCCGGGATCTGAGGTTACTCCTAGCAGGCTTCAGGCCTATATGGTAATGTGTCAGACGTCACGTGGTCTGGGAGATTACCATATAGGCCTGAAGCCTGTGCTAGTAGTAATAGCCTGTTACCATATAGGCCTGAAGCCTGTGCTAGTAGTAATAGCCTGTTACCATATAGGCCTGAAGCCTGTGCTAGTAGTAATAGCCTGTTACCATATAGGCCCGAAGCCTGTGCTAGTAGTAATAGCCTGTTTCCATATAGGCCCGAAGCCTGTGCTAGTAGTAATAGTCTGTTACCATATAGGCCCGAAGCCTGTGCTAGTAGTAATAGCCTGTTACCATATAGGCCCGAAGCCTGTGCTAGTAGTAATAGCCTGTTACCATATAGGCCTGAAGCCTGTGCTAGTAGTAATAGCCTGTTACCATATAGGCCCGAAGCCTGTGCTAGTAGTAATAGCCTGTTACCATATAGGCCAGAAGCCTGTGCTAGTAGTAATAGCCTGTTACCATATAGGCCTGAAGCCTGTGCTAGTAGTAATAGCCTGTTACCATATAGGCCTGAAGCCTGTGCTAGTAGTAATAGCCTGTTACCATATAGGCCCGAAGCCTGTGCTAGTAGTAATAGCCTGTTTCCATATAGGCCCGAAGCCTGTGCTAGTAGTAATAGCCTGTTACCATATAGGCCCGAAGCCTGTGCTAGTAGTAATAGCCTGTTACCATATAGGCCTGAAGCCTGTGCTAGTAGTAATAGCCTGTTACCATATAGGCCCGAAGCCTGTGCTAGTAGTAATAGCCTGTTACCATATAGGCCTGAAGCCTGTGCTAGTAGTAATAGCCTGTTACCATATAGGCCTGAAGCCTGTGCTAGTAGTAATAGCCTGTTACCATATAGGCCCGAAGCCTGTGCTAGTAGTAATAGCCTGTTACCATATAGGCCTGAAGCCTGTGCTAGTAGTAATAGCCTGTTACCATATAGGCCTGAAGCCTGTGCTAGTAGTAATAGCCTGTTACCATATAGGCCCGAAGCCTGTGCTAGTAGTAATAGTCTGTTACCATATAGGCCTGAAGCCTGTGCTAGTAGTAATAGCCTGTTACCATATAGGCCTGAAGCCTGTGCTAGTAGTAATAGCCTGTTACCATATAGGCCTGAAGCCTGTGCTAGTAGTAATAGCCTGTTACCATATAGGCCTGAAGCCTGTGCTAGTAGTAATAGCCTGTTACCATATAGGCCAGAAGCCTGTGCTAGTAGTAATAGCCTGTTACCATATAGGCCTGAAGCCTGTGCTAGTAGTAATAGCCTGTTACCATATAGGCCTGAAGCCTGTGCTAGTAGTAATAGCCTGTTACCATATAGGCCTGAAGCCTGTGCTAGTAGTAATACCCTGTTACCATATAGGCCTGAAGCCTGTGCTAGTAGTAATAGCCTGTTACCATATAGGCCTGAAGCCTGTGCTAGTAGTAATAGCCTGTTACCATATAGGCCTGAAGCCTGTGCTAGTAGTAATAGCCTGTTACCATATAGGCCAGAAGCCTGTGCTAGTAGGGGGACATGTAATAGATAATACTGCAGGCGGCACATGGGGGGTACACGGTGTAATATGGGGGCGCTGGGTCACCCCTCAGACAAGTAAGGGTTAATAAATAAAACATCACATGACCTGAAAAAACAATAGAAATGATTTATTAATTGAGCAGCAGAGACTCGGGGTCACCGGAATAATGTGCAGCACAACAAGGAGCAACGTGTGGGTGAGGTCACCCCAAAATCCCTGGGCGTGAGGGGTCCGTCACAGGGTGCTATAGCATCAGGGAAATGGGGTGTCTGGTGGGCGGTTAAAGCTGGCATCAAGGAAGATGGTGAGGGTGCCCAGAGTGGTGAAGGCGATGAAAGTCCAGAGGAAGAGGCGGTCAACGACCACTGGCCACGTACTGCCAGTCCTCCTTCAGCTGCCGAGGGAGAGAGAGGTGAGTATAACGTCACCCCAGGGATAATACTCACAGCACAGAGCGCTAATACTACTAATACTCACATCACAGAGATCTAATACTCACTAATACTCACAGCACAGAGCGCTAATACTACTAATACTCACAGCACAGAGCTCTAATACTACTAATACTCACAGAACAGAGCTCTAATACTACTAATACAGCACAGAGCGCTAATACTACTAATACTCACAGCACAGAGCTCTAATACTACTAATACTCACATCACAGAGATCTAATACTACTAATACTCACAGCACAGAGCGCTAATACTACTAATACTCACAAGCACAGAGCTCTAATACTACTAATACTCACAGAACAGAGCTCTAATACTACTAATACAGCACAGAGCGCTAATACTACTAATACTCACAGCACAGAGCTCTAATACTACTAATATAGCACAGAGCGCTAATACTACTAATACTCACAGCACAGAGCTCTAATACTACTAATACTCACAGCACAGAGCTCTAATACTACTAATACTCACAGCGCAGAGCTCTAATACTACTAATACTCACAGCACAAGCGCTCTAATACTACTAATACTCACAGCACAGAGCTCTAATACTACTAATACTCACAGCACAGAGCGCTAATACTACTAATACTCACAGAAACAGCGCTCTAATACTACTAATACTCACAGCACAGAGCTCTAATACTACTAATACTCACAGCACAGAGCTCTAATACTACTAATACTCACAGCGCAGAGCTCTAATACTACTAATACAGCACAGAGCGCTAATACTACTAATACAGCACAGAGCGCTAATACTACTAATACTCACAGCACAGAGCTCTAATACTACTAATACAGCACAGAGCGCTAATACTACTAATACTCACAGCACAGAGCTCTAATACTACTAATACTCACAGCACAGAGCGCTAATACTACTAATACTCACAGCACAGCGCTCTAATACTACTAATACTCACAGCACAGAGCTCTAATACTACTAATACTCACAAGCACAGAGATCTAATACTACTAATACTCACAGCACAGAGCGCTAATACTACTAATACTCACAGCACAGCGCTCTAATACTACTAATACTCACAGCACAGAGCTCTAATACTACTAATACTCACAGCACAGAGCTCTAATACTACTAATACTCACAGCGCAGAGCTCTAATACTACTAATACTCACCAGCACAGCGCTCTAATACTACTAATACTCACAGCTACAGAGCTCTAATACTACTAATACTCACAGCACAGAGATCTAATACTACGAATACTCACAGCACAGAGCTCTAATACTACTAATACTCACAGCACAGCGCTCTAATACTACTAATACTCACAGCACAGAGCTCTAATACTACTAATACTCACAGCGCAGAGCTCTAATACTATTAATACTCACAGCACAGAGCTCTAATACTATTAATACTCATAGCACAGCGCTCTAATACTACTAATACTAAGCGCAGAGCTCTAATACTAATAATACTCACAGCACAAACGCTCTAATACTACTAATACTCACAGCACAGCGCTCTAATACTACTAATACAGCACAGAGCGCTAATACTACTAATACTCACAGCACAGAGCTCTAATACTACTAATACTCACAGCACAGAGCGCTAATACTACTAATACTCACAGCACAGCGCTCTAATACTACTAATACTCACAGCACAGAGCTCTAATACTACTAATACTCACAGCACAGAATCTAATACTACTAATACTCACAACACAGAGCGCTAATACTACTAATACTCACAGCACAGCGCTCTAATACTACTAATACTCACAGCACAGAGCGCTAATACTAATACTCACAGCACAGCGCTCTAATACTACTAATACTCACAGCACAGAGCTCTACTACTACTAGTACTCACAGCGCAGAGCTCTAATACTAATAATACTCACAGCACAGCGCTCTAATACTACTAATACTCACAGCGCGGAGCTCTAATACTACTAATACTCACAAGCGCAGAGCTCTAATACTACTAATACTCACAGCGCAGAGCTCTAATACTACTAATACTCACAGCACAGCGCTCTAATACTAATAATACTCACAGCACAGCACTCTAATACTACTAATACAGCGCAGAACTGTAATACTAATACTCAGGCACAGCGCTCTAATGACTACTAATACAGCACAGAGCTCTAATACTACTAATACTCACAGCACAGAGCTCTAAATACTAATACAGCACAGAGCTCTAATAATACTACTAATACTCACAGCACAGAGATCTAATACTAGTAATACTCACAGCACAGAGCTCTAATACTACTAATACTCACAGCGCAGAGCTCTAATACTACTAATACTCACAGAACAGCGCTCTAATACTACTAGTACTCACAGCACAGAGCTTTAATACTACTAATACTCACAGCACAGAGCGCTAATACTACTAATACTCACAGCACAGCGCTCTAATACTACTAATACTCACAGCACAGAGATCTAATACTACTAATACTCACAACACAGAGCGCTAATACTACTAATACTCACAGCACAGCGCTCTAATACTACTAATACTCACAGCACAGAGCGCTAATACTAATACTCACAGCACAGCGCTCTAATACTACTAATACTCACAGCACAGAGCTCTACTACTACTAGTACTCACAGCGCAGAGCTCTAATACTAATAATACCTCACAGCACAGCGCTCTAATACTACTAATACTCACAGCGCAGAGCTCTAATACTACTAATACTCACAGCGCAGAGCTCTAATACTACTAATAGCTCACAGCGCAGAGCTCTAATACTACTAATACTCACAGCACAGAGCTCTAATACTAATAATACTCACAGCACAGCACTCTAATACTACTAATACAGCGCAGAACTGTAATACTAATACTCAGCACAGCGCTCTAATACTACTAATACTCACAGCACAGAGCTCTAATACTACTACATACTCACAGCACAGAGCTCTAATACTAATACAGCACAGAGCTCTAATACTACTAATACTCACAGCACAGAGATCTAATACTAGTAATACTCACAGCACAGAGCTCTAATACTACTAATACTCACAGAACAAGCGCTCTAATACTACTAGTACTCACAGCACAGAGCTTTAATACTACTAATACTCACAGCACAGAGCTCTAATACTACTAATACTCACAGCACAGAGCTCTAATACTAATACAGCACAGAGCTCTAATACTACTAATACTCACAGCACAGAGATCTAATACTAGTAATACTCCGCACGAGCGCAGAGCTCTAATACTACTAATACTCACAGCACAGAGCTCTAATACTACTAATACTCACAGCACAGAGATCTAATACTACTAATACTCACAACACAGAGCGCTAATACTACTAATACTCACAGCACAGCGCTCTAATACTACTAATACTCACAGCACAGAGCGCTAATACTAATACTCACAGCACAGCGCTCTAATACTACTAATACTCACAGCACAGAGCTCTACTACTACTAGTACTCACAGCGCAGAGCTCTAATACTAATAATACTCACAGCACAGCGCTCTAATACTACTAATACTCACAGCGCGGAGCTCTAATACTACTAATACTCACAGCGCAGAGCTCTAATACTACTAATACTCACAGCGCAGAGCTCTAATACTACTAATACTCACAGCACAGCGCTCTAATACTAATAATACTCACAGCACAGCACTCTAATACTACTAATACAGCGCAGAACTGTAATACTAATACTCAGCACAGCGCTCTAATACTACTAATACTCACAGCACAGAGCTCTAATACTACCTAATACTCACACAGCACAGAGCTCTAATACTAATACAGCACAGAGCTCTAATACTACTAATACTCACAGCACAGAGATCTAATACTAAGTAATACTCACAGCCACAGAGCTCTAATACTACTAATACTCACAGCGCAGAGCTCTAATACTACTAATACTCACAGAACAGCGCCTCTAATACTACTGAGTACTCACAGCACAGAGCTTTAATACTACTAATACTCACAGCACAGAGCGCTAATACTACTAATACTCACAGCACAGCGCTCTAATACTACTAATACTCACAGCACAGAGATCTAATACTACTAATACTCACAACACAGAGCGCTAATACTACTAATACTCACAGCACAGCGCTCTAATACTACTAATACTCACAGCACAGAGCGCTAATACTAATACTCACAGCACAGCGCTCTAATACTACTAATACTCACAGCACAGAGCTCTACTACTACTAGTACTCACAGCGCAGAGCTCTAATACTAATAATACTCACAGCACAGCGCTCTAATACTACTAATACTCACAGCGCAGAGCTCTAATACTACTAATACTCACAGCGCAGAGCTCTAATACTACTAATACTCACAGCGCAGAGCTCTAATACTACTAATACTCACAGCACAGCGCTCTAATACTAATAATACTCACAGCACAGCACTCTAATACTACTAATACAGCGCAGAACTGTAATACTAATACTCAGCACAGCGCTCTAATACTACTAATACTCACAGCACAGAGCTCTAATACTACTAATACTCACAGCACAGAGCTCTAATACTAATACAGCACAGAGCTCTAATACTACTAATACTCACAGCACAGAGATCTAATACTAGTAATACTCACAGCACAGAGCTCTAATACTACTAATACTCACAGAACAGCGCTCTAATACTACTAGTACTCACAGCACAGAGCTTTAATACTACTAATACTCACAGCACAGAGCTCTAATACTACTAATACTCACAGCACAGAGCTCTAATACTAATACAGCACAGAGCTCTAATACTACTAATACTCACAGCACAGAGATCTAATACTAGTAATACTCACAGCGCAGAGCTCTAATACTACTAATACTCACAGAACAGCGCTCTAATACTACTAGTACTCACAGCACAGAGCTTTAATACTACTAATACTCACAGCACAGAGCGCTAATACTACTAATACTCACAGCGCAGAGCTCTAATACTAATAATACTCACAGCACAGTGTTCTAATACTACTAATACTCACAGCACAGAGCGCTAATACTACTAATACTCACAGCACAGCGCTCTAATACTTTTAATACTCACAGCACAGAGCGCTATTACTACTAATACTCACAGCACAGAGCGCTAATACTACTAATACAGTGCAGAGCTCTAAAACTACTAATACTCACAGCACAGAGCTCTAATACTACTAATACTCACAGCGCAGAGCTCTAATACTACTAATACTCACAGCACAGAGCTCTAATACTCACAGTGCAGAGCTCTAACACTACTAATACTCACAGCGCAGAGCTCTAATACTACTAATACTCACAGCACAGAGCTCTAATACTACTAATACTCACAGCACAGAGTTCTAATACTCACAGCGCAGAGCTCTAATACTACTAATACTCATAGCACAGAGCTCTACTACTACTAATACTCTCAGCACAGCGCTCTAATACTACTAATACTCACAGCGCAGAGCTCTAATACTACTAATACTCACAACACAGAGCGCTAATACTACTAATACTCACAGCACAGAGCTCTAATACTACTAATACAGCGCAGAGCTCTAATACTAATAATACTCACAGCACAGAGCTCTAATACTACTAATACTCAGCGCAGAGCTCTAATACTACTAATACTCACAGCACAGAGCTCTAATACTCACAGCGCAGAGCTCTAATACTACTAATACTCACAGCACAGAGCTCTAATACTACTAATACTCACAGCGCAGAGCTCTAATACTACTAATACTCACAGCACAGAGCTCTAATACTACTAATACTCACAGCGCAGAGCTCTAATACTACTAATACTCACAGCACAGAGCTCTAATACTACTAATACTCAGCGCAGAGCTCTAATACTACTAATACTCACAGCACAGAGCTCTAATACTCACAGCGCAGAGCTCTAATACTACTAATACTCACAGCACAGAGCTCTAATACTACTAATACTCACAGCGCAGAGCTCTAATACTACTAATACTCACAGCACAGAGCTCTAATACTCACAGCACAGAGTTCTAATACTACTAATACTCACAGCGCAGAGCTCTAATACTACTAATACTCACAGCGCAGATCTCTAATACTACTAATACTCACAGCGCAGAGCTCTAATACTATTAATACTCACAGCGCAGAGCTCTAATACTACTAATACTCACAGCGCAGAGCTCTAATACTACTAATGCTCATAGCACAGAGCTCTACTACTACTAATACTCTCAGCACAGCGCTCTAATACTACTAATACTCACAGCGCAGAGCTCTAATACTACTAATACTCACAACACAGAGCGCTAATACTACTAATACTCACAGCGCAGAGCTGTAATACTACTAATACTCACAGCGCAGAGCTCTAATACTACTAATACAGCGCAGAGCTCTAATACTAATAATACTCACAGCACAGCGCTCTAATACTACTAATACTCACAGCGCAGAGCTCTAATACTACTAATACAGCGCAGAGCTCTAATACTACTAATACTCACAGAACAGCGCTCTAACACTACTAATACTCACAGCGCAGAGCTCTAATACTAATAATACTCACAGCACATAGCTCTAATACTACTAATACTCACAGCGCAGAGCTCTAATACTACTAATACTCACAGCACAGAGCTCTAATACTACTAATACTCACAGCGCAGAGATCTAATACTATTAATACTCACAGCGCAGAGCTCTAATACTACTAATACTCACAGCGCAGAGCTCTAATACTACTAATACTCACAGCACAGAGCGCTAATACTACTAATACAGCACAGAGCTCTAATACTACTAATACTCACAGCACAGAGATCTAATACTACTAATACTCACAGCGCAGAGCTCTAATACTACTAATACTCACAGCGCAGAGCTCTAATACTACTAATACTCACAGCGCAGAGCTGTAATACTACTAATACTCACAGCGCAGAGCTCTAATACTACTAATACTCACAGCACAGCGCTCTAATAATACTAATACAGAGCTCTAATACTACTAATACTCACAGCACAGCGCTCTAATACTACTAATACTTACAGCGCAGAGCTCTAACACTACTAATACTCACAGCGCAGAGCTCTAATACTACTAATACTCACAGCACAGAGTTCTAATACTACTAATACTCACAGCGCAGAGCTCTAATACTACTAATACTCACAGCACAGAGCTCTAATACTACTAATACTCACAGCACAGAGCTCTAATACTACTAATACTTACAGCGCAGAGCGCTAATACTACTAATACTCACAGCGCAGAGCTCTAATACTACTAATACTCACAGCACAGAGCTCTAATACTACTAATACTCACAGAACAGAGCTCTAATACTACTAATACTCACAGCACAGAGCTCTAATACTACTAATACTCACAGCGCAGAGCTCTAATACTACTAATACTCACAGCGCAGAGCTGTAATACTACTAATACTCACAGCGCAGAGCTCTAATACTACTAATACTCACAGCACAGCGCTCTAATAATACTAATACAGAGCTCTAATACTACTAATACTCACAGCACAGCGCTCTAATACTACTAATACTTACAGCGCAGAGCTCTAATACTACTAATACTCACAGCGCAGAGCTCTAATACTACTAATACTCACAGCACAGAGTTCTAATACTACTAATACTCACAGCGCAGAGCTCTAATACTACTAATACTCACAGCACAGAGCTCTAATACTACTAATACTCACAGCACAGAGCTCTAATACTACTAATACTTACAGCGCAGAGCGCTAATACTACTAATACTCACAGCGCAGAGCTCTAATACTACTAATACTCACAGCACAGAGCTCTAATACTACTAATACTCACAGAACAGAGCTCTAATACTACTAATACTCACAGCACAGAGCTCTAATACTACTAATACTCACAGCGCAGAGCTCTAATACTACTAATACTCACAGCGCAGAGCTCTAATACTACTAATACTCACAGCGCAGAGCTCTAATACTACTAATACTCACAGCACAGAGCGCTAATACTACTAATACAGCACAGAGCTCTAATACTACTAATACTCACAGCACAGA
>NW_027440899.1:0-53610 GCF_031893055.1 Leptodactylus fuscus
TCTGTCACTAGATATGCTTAACTGTCAACTTTCCCATGGCTGCGTCGTTCTCAGCCCGAGCTACACTCAAGAGTACACGATCAATGAAGCGCTATGGGGAAAATTAAACTCCTGCTTGATAGAAGTTGCCGAGTAAACGATCAATGAAACTCTATGGGGAAAATCCAGCTCCGGCATGATACAAGTTGCAAGATCACCCAGCTAGCCTATGATGGGCTGTCACTAGATAGGCTTAACTGTCAACTTTCCCATGGCTGCGACCTTCTCAGCCAGAGCTACACTCAAGAATACACGATCAATGAAACCCTATGGGGAAAATCAAACTCCGACATGATACAAGTTGCAAGATCACCCAGCTAGCCTATGATGGGCTGTCACTAGATAGGCTTAACTGTCAACTTTCCCATGGCTGCGACCTTCTCAGCCAGAGCTACACTCAAGAATACACGATCAATGAAACCCTATGGGGAAAATCAAACTCCGACATGATACAAGTTGCAAGATCACCCAGCTAGCCTATGATGGGCTGTCACTAGATAGGCTTAACTGTCAACTTTCCCATGGCTGCGTCGTTCTCAGCCCGAGCTACACTCAAGAGTACACGATCAATGAAGCGCTATGGGGAAAATTAAACTCCTGCTTGATAGAAGTTGCCGAGTAAACGATCAATGAAACTCTATGGGGAAAATCCAACTCCGGCATGATACAAGTTGCAAGATCACCCAGCTAGCCTATGATGGGCTGTCACTAGATAGGCTTAACTGTCAACTTTCCCATGGCTGGGACCTTCTCAGCCAGAGCTACACTCAAGAATACACGATCAATGAAACCCTATGGGGAAAATCAAACTCCGACATGATACAAGTTGCAAGATCACCCAGCTAGCCTATGATGGGCTGTCACTAGATAGGCTTAACTGTCAACTTTCCCATGGCTGCGACCTTCTCAGCCAGAGCTACACTCAAGAATACACGATCAATGAAACCCTATGGGGAAAATCAAACTCCGACATGATACAAGTTGCAAGATCACCCAGCTAGCCTATGATGGGCTGTCACTAGATAGGCTTAACTGTCAACTTTCCCATGGCTGCGTCGTTCTCAGCCCGAGCTACACTCAAGAGTACACGATCAATGAAGCGCTATGGGGAAAATTAAACTCCTGCTTGATAGAAGTTGCCGAGTAAACGATCAATGAAACTCTATGGGGAAAATCCATCTCCGGCATGATACAAGTTGCAAGATCACCCAGCTAGCCTATGATGGGCTGTCACTAGATAGGCTTAACTGTCAACTTTCCCATGGCTGGGACCTTCTCAGCCAGAGCTACACTCAAGAATACACGATCAATGAAACCCTATGGGGAAAATCAAACTCCGACATGATACAAGTTGCAAGATCACCCAGCTAGCCTATGATGGGCTGTCACTAGATAGGCTTAACTGTCAACTTTCCCATGGCTGCGTCGTTCTCAGCCCGAGCTACACTCAAGAGTATACGATCAATGAAGCGCTATGGGGAAAATTAAACTCCTGCTTGATAGAAGTTGCCGAGTAAACGATCAATGAAACTCTATGGGGAAAATCCAACTCCGGCATGATACAAGTTGCAAGATCACCCAGCTAGCCTATGATGGGCTGTCACTAGATAGGCTTAACTGTCAACTTTCCCATGGCTGGGACCTTCTCAGCCAGAGCTACACTCAAGAATACACGATCAATGAAACCCTATGGGGAAAATCAAACTCCGACATGATACAAGTTGCAAGATCACCCAGCTAGCCTATGATGGGCTGTCACTAGATAGGCTTAACTGTCAACTTTCCCATGGCTGCGACCTTCTCAGCCAGAGCTACACTCAAGAATACACGATCAATGAAACCCTATGGGGAAAATCAAACTCCGACATGATACAAGTTGCAAGATCACCCAGCTAGCCTATGATGGGCTGTCACTAGATAGGCTTAACTGTCAACTTTCCCATGGCTGCGACCTTCTCAGCCAGAGCTACACTCAAGAATACACGATCAATGAAACCCTATGGGGAAAATCAAACTCCGACATGATACAAGTTGCAAGATCACCCAGCTAGCCTATGATGGGCTGTCACTAGATAGGCTTAACTGTCAACTTTCCCATGGCTGCGTCGTTCTCAGCCCGAGCTACACTCAAGAGTACACGATCAATGAAGCGCTATGGGGAAAATTAAACTCCTGCTTGATAGAAGTTGCCGAGTAAACGATCAATGAAACTCTATGGGGAAAATCCAACTCCGGCATGATACAAGTTGCAAGATCACCCAGCTAGCCTATGATGGGCTGTCACTAGATAGGCTTAACTGTCAACTTTCCCATGGCTGGGACCTTCTCAGCCAGAGCTACACTCAAGAATACACGATCAATGAAACCCTATGGGGAAAATCAAACTCCGACATGATACAAGTTGCAAGATCACCCAGCTAGCCTATGATGGGCTGTCACTAGATAGGCTTAACTGTCAACTTTCCCATGGCTGCGACCTTCTCAGCCAGAGCTACACTCAAGAATACACGATCAATGAAACCCTATGGGGAAAATCAAACTCCGACATGATACAAGTTGCAAGATCACCCAGCTAGCCTATGATGGGCTGTCACTAGATAGGCTTAACTGTCAACTTTCCCATGGCTGCGACCTTCTCAGCCAGAGCTACACTCAAGAATACACGATCAATGAAACCCTATGGGGAAAATCAAACTCCGACATGATACAAGTTGCAAGATCACCCAGCTAGCCTATGATGGGCTGTCACTAGATAGGCTTAACTGTCAACTTTCCCATGGCTGCGTCGTTCTCAGCCCGAGCTACACTCAAGAGTACACGATCAATGAAGCGCTACGGGGAAAATTAAACTCCTGCTTGATAGAAGTTGCCGAGTAAACGATCAATGAAACCCTATGGGGAAAATCCAACTCCGGCATGATACAAGTTGCAAGATCACCCAGCTAGCCTATGATGGGCTGTCACTAGATAGGCTTAACTGTCAACTTTCCCATGGCTGCGACCTTCTCAGCCAGAGCTACACTCAAGAATACACGATCAATGAAACCCTATGGGGAAAATCAAACTCCGACATGATACAAGTTGCAAGATCACCCAGCTAGCCTATGATGGACTGTCACTAGATATGCTTAACTGTCAACTTTCCCATGGCTGCGTCGTTCTCAGCCCGAGCTACACTCAAGAGTACACGATCAATGAAGCGCTACGGGGAAAATTAAACTCCTGCTTGATAGAAGTTGCCGAGTAAACGATCAATGAAACTCTATGGGGAAAATCCAACTCCGGCATGAGACAAGTTGCAAGATCACCCAGCTAGCCTATGATGGGCTGTCACTAGATAGGCTTAACTGTCAACTTTCCCATGGCTGCGACCTTCTCAGCCAGAGCTACACTCAAGAATACACGATCAATGAAACCCTATGGGGAAAATCAAACTCCGACATGATACAAGTTGCAAGATCACCCAGCTAGCCTATGATGGGCTGTCACTAGATAGGCTTAACTGTCAACTTTCCCATGGCTGCGACCTTCTCAGCCAGAGCTACACTCAAGAATACACGATCAATGAAACCCTATGGGGAAAATCAAACTCCGACATGATACAAGTTGCAAGATCACCCAGCTAGCCTATGATGGGCTGTCACTAGATAGGCTTAACTGTCAACTTTCCCATGGCTGCGTCGTTCTCAGCCCGAGCTACACTCAAGAGTACACGATCAATGAAGCGCTACGGGGAAAATTAAACTCCTGCTTGATAGAAGTTGCCGAGTAAACGATAAATGAAACCCTATGGGGAAAATCCAACTCCGGCATGATACAAGTTGCAAGATCACCCAGCTAGCCTATGATGGGCTGTCACTAGATAGGCTTAACTGTCAACTTTCCCATGGCTGCGACCTTCTCAGCCAGAGCTACACTCAAGAATACACGATCAATGAAACCCTATGGGGAAAATCAAACTCCGACATGATACAAGTTGCAAGATCACCCAGCTAGCCTATGATGGGCTGTCACTAGATAGGCTTAACTGTCAACTTTCCCATGGCTGCGTCGTTCTCAGCCCGAGCTACACTCAAGAGTACACGATCAATGAAGCGCTATGGGGAAAATTAAACTCCTGCTTGATAGAAGTTGCCGAGTAAACGATCAATGAAACTCTATGGGGAAAATCCAACTCCGGCATGATACAAGTTGCAAGATCACCCAGCTAGCCTATGATGGGCTGTCACTAGATAGGCTTAACTGTCAACTTTCCCATGGCTGGGACCTTCTCAGCCAGAGCTACACTCAAGAATACACGATCAATGAAACCCTATGGGGAAAATCAAACTCCGACATGATACAAGTTGCAAGATCACCCAGCTAGCCTATGATGGGCTGTCACTAGATAGGCTTAACTGTCAACTTTCCCATGGCTGCGACCTTCTCAGCCAGAGCTACACTCAAGAATACACGATCAATGAAACCCTATGGGGAAAATCAAACTCCGACATGATACAAGTTGCAAGATCACCCAGCTAGCCTATGATGGGCTGTCACTAGATAGGCTTAACTGTCAACTTTCCCATGGCTGCGTCGTTCTCAGCCCGAGCTACACTCAAGAGTACACGATCAATGAAGCGCTATGGGGAAAATTAAACTCCTGCTTGATAGAAGTTGCCGAGTAAACGATCAATGAAACTCTATGGGGAAAATCCATCTCCGGCATGATACAAGTTGCAAGATCACCCAGCTAGCCTATGATGGGCTGTCACTAGATAGGCTTAACTGTCAACTTTCCCATGGCTGGGACCTTCTCAGCCAGAGCTACACTCAAGAATACACGATCAATGAAACCCTATGGGGAAAATCAAACTCCGACATGATACAAGTTGCAAGATCACCCAGCTAGCCTATGATGGGCTGTCACTAGATAGGCTTAACTGTCAACTTTCCCATGGCTGCGTCGTTCTCAGCCCGAGCTACACTCAAGAGTATACGATCAATGAAGCGCTATGGGGAAAATTAAACTCCTGCTTGATAGAAGTTGCCGAGTAAACGATCAATGAAACTCTATGGGGAAAATCCAACTCCGGCATGATACAAGTTGCAAGATCACCCAGCTAGCCTATGATGGGCTGTCACTAGATAGGCTTAACTGTCAACTTTCCCATGGCTGGGACCTTCTCAGCCAGAGCTACACTCAAGAATACACGATCAATGAAACCCTATGGGGAAAATCAAACTCCGACATGATACAAGTTGCAAGATCACCCAGCTAGCCTATGATGGGCTGTCACTAGATAGGCTTAACTGTCAACTTTCCCATGGCTGCGACCTTCTCAGCCAGAGCTACACTCAAGAATACACGATCAATGAAACCCTATGGGGAAAATCAAACTCCGACATGATACAAGTTGCAAGATCACCCAGCTAGCCTATGATGGGCTGTCACTAGATAGGCTTAACTGTCAACTTTCCCATGGCTGCGACCTTCTCAGCCAGAGCTACACTCAAGAATACACGATCAATGAAACCCTATGGGGAAAATCAAACTCCGACATGATACAAGTTGCAAGATCACCCAGCTAGCCTATGATGGGCTGTCACTAGATAGGCTTAACTGTCAACTTTCCCATGGCTGCGTCGTTTTCAGCCCGAGCTACACTCAAGAGTACACGATCAATGAAGCGCTACGGGGAAAGTTAAACTCCTGCTTGATAGAAGTTGCCGAGTAAACGATCAATGAAACATTATGGGGAAAATCCAACTCCGGCATGATACAAGTTGCAAGATCACCCAGCTAGCCTATGATGGGCTGTCACTAGATAGGCTTAACTGTCAACTTTCCCATGGCTGGGACCTTCTCAGCCAGAGCTACACTCAAGAATACACGATCAATGAAACCCTATGGGGAAAATCAAACTCCGACATGATACAAGTTGCAAGATCACCCAGCTAGCCTATGATGGGCTGTCACTAGATAGGCTTAACTGTCAACTTTCCCATGGCTGCGACCTTCTCAGCCAGAGCTACACTCAAGAATACACGATCAATGAAACCCTATGGGGAAAATCAAACTCCGACATGATACAAGTTGCAAGATCACCCAGCTAGCCTATGATGGGCTGTCACTAGATAGGCTTAACTGTCAACTTTCCCATGGCTGCGTCGTTCTCAGCCCGAGCTACACTCAAGAGTACACGATCAATGAAGCGCTACGGGGAAAATTAAACTCCTGCTTGATAGAAGTTGCCGAGTAAACGATAAATGAAACCCTATGGGGAAAATCCAACTCTGGCATGATACAACTTGCAAGATCACCCAGCTAGCCTATGATGGGCTGTCACTAGATAGGCTTAACTGTCAACTTTCCCATGGCTGCGACCTTCTCAGCCAGAGCTACACTCAAGAAAACACGATCAATGAAACCCTATGGGGAAAATCAAACTCCGACATGATACAAGTTGCAAGATCACCCAGCTAGCCTATGATGGGCTGTCACTAGATAGGCTTAACTGTCAACTTTCCCATGGCTGCGTCGTTCTCAGCCCGAGCTACACTCAAGAGTACACGATCAATGAAGCGCTATGGGGAAAATTAAACTCCTGCTTGATAGAAGTTGCCGAGTAAACGATCAATGAAACTCTATGGGGAAAATCCAACTCCGGCATGATACAAGTTGCAAGATCACCCAGCTAGCCTATGATGGGCTGTCACTAGATAGGCTTAACTGTCAACTTTCCCATGGCTGCGACCTTCTCAGCCAGAGCTACACTCAAGAATACACGATCAATGAAACCCTATGGGGAAAATCAAACTCCGACATGATACAAGTTGCAAGATCACCCAGCTAGCCTATGATGGGCTGTCACTAGATAGGCTTAACTGTCAACTTTCCCATGGCTGCGACCTTCTCAGCCAGAGCTACACTCAAGAATACACGATCAATGAAACCCTATGGGGAAAATCAAACTCCGACATGATACAAGTTGCAAGATCACCCAGCTAGCCTATGATGGGCTGTCACTAGATAGGCTTAACTGTCAACTTTCCCATGGCTGCGTCGTTCTCAGCCCGAGCTACACTCAAGAGTACACGATCAATGAAGCGCTATGGGGAAAATTAAACTCCTGCTTGATAGAAGTTGCCGAGTAAACGATCAATGAAACTCTATGGGGAAAATCCAACTCCGGCATGATACAAGTTGCAAGATCACCCAGCTAGCCTATGATGGGCTGTCACTAGATAGGCTTAACTGTCAACTTTCCCATGGCTGGGACCTTCTCAGCCAGAGCTACACTCAAGAATACACGATCAATGAAACCCTATGGGGAAAATCAAACTCCGACATGATACAAGTCGCAAGATCACCCAGCTAGCCTATGATGGGCTGTCACTAGATAGGCTTAACTGTCAACTTTCCCATGGCTGCGACCTTCTCAGCCAGAGCTACACTCAAGAATACACGATAAATGAAACCCTATGGGGAAAATCAAACTCCGACATGATACAAGTTGCAAGATCACCCAGCTAGCCTATGATGGGCTGTCACTAGATAGGCTTAACTGTCAACTTTCCCATGGCTGCGACCTTCTCAGCCAGAGCTTCACTCAAGAATACACGATCAATGAAACCCTATGGGGAAAATCAAACTCCGACATGATACAAGTTGCAAGATCACCCAGCTAGCCTATGATGGGCTGTCACTAGATAGGCTTAACTGTCAACTTTCCCATGGCTGCGTCGTTCTCAGCCCGAGCTACACTCAAGAGTACACGATCAATGAAGCGCTACGGGTAAAATTAAACTCCTGCTTGATAGAAGTTGCCGAGTAAACGATCAATGAAACCCTATGGGGAAAATCCAACTCCGGCATGATACAAGTTGCAAGATCACCCAGCTAGCCTATGATGGGCTGTCACTAGATAGGCTTAACTGTCAACTTTCCCATGGCTGCGACCTTCTCAGCCAGAGCTACACTCAAGAATACACGATCAATGAAACCCTATGGGGAAAATCAAACTCCGACATGATACAAGTTGCAAGATCACCCAGCTAGCCTATGATGGGCTGTCACTAGATATGCTTAACTGTCAACTTTCCCATGGCTGCGTCGTTCTCAGCCCGAGCTACACTCAAGAGTACACGATCAATGAAGCGCTATGGGGAAAATTAAACTCCTGCTTGATAGAAGTTGCCGAGTAAACGATCAATGAAACTCTATGGGGAAAATCCAGCTCCGGCATGATACAAGTTGCAAGATCACCCAGCTAGCCTATGATGGGCTGTCACTAGATAGGCTTAACTGTCAACTTTCCCATGGCTGCGACCTTCTCAGCCAGAGCTACACTCAAGAATACACGATCAATGAAACCCTATGGGGAAAATCAAACTCCGACATGATACAAGTTGCAAGATCACCCAGCTAGCCTATGATGGGCTGTCACTAGATAGGCTTAACTGTCAACTTTCCCATGGCTGCGACCTTCTCAGCCAGAGCTACACTCAAGAATACACGATCAATGAAACCCTATGGGGAAAATCAAACTCCGACATGATACAAGTTGCAAGATCACCCAGCTAGCCTATGATGGGCTGTCACTAGATAGGCTTAACTGTCAACTTTCCCATGGCTGCGTCGTTCTCAGCCCGAGCTACACTCAAGAGTACACGATCAATGAAGCGCTATGGGGAAAATTAAACTCCTGCTTGATAGAAGTTGCCGAGTAAACGATCAATGAAACTCTATGGGGAAAATCCAACTCCGGCATGATACAAGTTGCAAGATCACCCAGCTAGCCTATGATGGGCTGTCACTAGATAGGCTTAACTGTCAACTTTCCCATGGCTGGGACCTTCTCAGCCAGAGCTACACTCAAGAATACACGATCAATGAAACCCTATGGGGAAAATCAAACTCCGACATGATACAAGTTGCAAGATCACCCAGCTAGCCTATGATGGGCTGTCACTAGATAGGCTTAACTGTCAACTTTCCCATGGCTGCGACCTTCTCAGCCAGAGCTACACTCAAGAATACACGATCAATGAAACCCTATGGGGAAAATCAAACTCCGACATGATACAAGTTGCAAGATCACCCAGCTAGCCTATGATGGGCTGTCACTAGATAGGCTTAACTGTCAACTTTCCCATGGCTGCGTCGTTCTCAGCCCGAGCTACACTCAAGAGTACACGATCAATGAAGCGCTATGGGGAAAATTAAACTCCTGCTTGATAGAAGTTGCCGAGTAAACGATCAATGAAACTCTATGGGGAAAATCCATCTCCGGCATGATACAAGTTGCAAGATCACCCAGCTAGCCTATGATGGGCTGTCACTAGATAGGCTTAACTGTCAACTTTCCCATGGCTGGGACCTTCTCAGCCAGAGCTACACTCAAGAATACACGATCAATGAAACCCTATGGGGAAAATCAAACTCCGACATGATACAAGTTGCAAGATCACCCAGCTAGCCTATGATGGGCTGTCACTAGATAGGCTTAACTGTCAACTTTCCCATGGCTGCGTCGTTCTCAGCCCGAGCTACACTCAAGAGTATACGATCAATGAAGCGCTATGGGGAAAATTAAACTCCTGCTTGATAGAAGTTGCCGAGTAAACGATCAATGAAACTCTATGGGGAAAATCCAACTCCGGCATGATACAAGTTGCAAGATCACCCAGCTAGCCTATGATGGGCTGTCACTAGATAGGCTTAACTGTCAACTTTCCCATGGCTGGGACCTTCTCAGCCAGAGCTACACTCAAGAATACACGATCAATGAAACCCTATGGGGAAAATCAAACTCCGACATGATACAAGTTGCAAGATCACCCAGCTAGCCTATGATGGGCTGTCACTAGATAGGCTTAACTGTCAACTTTCCCATGGCTGCGACCTTCTCAGCCAGAGCTACACTCAAGAATACACGATCAATGAAACCCTATGGGGAAAATCAAACTCCGACATGATACAAGTTGCAAGATCACCCAGCTAGCCTATGATGGGCTGTCACTAGATAGGCTTAACTGTCAACTTTCCCATGGCTGCGACCTTCTCAGCCAGAGCTACACTCAAGAATACACGATCAATGAAACCCTATGGGGAAAATCAAACTCCGACATGATACAAGTTGCAAGATCACCCAGCTAGCCTATGATGGGCTGTCACTAGATAGGCTTAACTGTCAACTTTCCCATGGCTGCGTCGTTCTCAGCCCGAGCTACACTCAAGAGTACACGATCAATGAAGCGCTACGGGGAAAATTAAACTCCTGCTTGATAGAAGTTGCCGAGTAAACGATAAATGAAACCCTATGGGGAAAATCCAACTCCGGCATGATACAAGTTGCAAGATCACCCAGCTAGCCTATGATGGGCTGTCACTAGATAGGCTTAACTGTCAACTTTCCCATGGCTGCGACCTTCTCAGCCAGAGCTACACTCAAGAATACACGATCAATGAAACCCTATGGGGAAAATCAAACTCCGACATGATACAAGTTGCAAGATCACCCAGCTAGCCTATGATGGGCTGTCACTAGATAGGCTTAACTGTCAACTTTCCCATGGCTGCGTCGTTCTCAGCCCGAGCTACACTCAAGAGTACACGATCAATGAAGCGCTATGGGGAAAATTAAACTCCTGCTTGATAGAAGTTGCCGAGTAAACGATCAATGAAACTCTATGGGGAAAATCCAACTCCGGCATGATACAAGTTGCAAGATCACCCAGCTAGCCTATGATGGGCTGTCACTAGATAGGCTTAACTGTCAACTTTCCCATGGCTGCGACCTTCTCAGCCAGAGCTACACTCAAGAATACACGATCAATGAAACCCTATGGGGAAAATCAAACTCCGACATGATACAAGTTGCAAGATCACCCAGCTAGCCTATGATGGGCTGTCACTAGATAGGCTTAACTGTCAACTTTCCCATGGCTGCGTCGTTCTCAGCCCGAGCTACACTCAAGAGTACACGATCAATGAAGCGCTATGGGGAAAATTAAACTCCTGCTTGATAGAAGTTGCCGAGTAAACGATCAATGAAACTCTATGGGGAAAATCCATCTCCGGCATGATACAAGTTGCAAGATCACCCAGCTAGCCTATGATGGGCTGTCACTAGATAGGCTTAACTGTCAACTTTCCCATGGCTGGGACCTTCTCAGCCAGAGCTACACTCAAGAATACACGATCAATGAAACCCTATGGGGAAAATCAAACTCCGACATGATACAAGTTGCAAGATCACCCAGCTAGCCTATGATGGGCTGTCACTAGATAGGCTTAACTGTCAACTTTCCCATGGCTGCGTCGTTCTCAGCCCGAGCTACACTCAAGAGTATACGATCAATGAAGCGCTATGGGGAAAATTAAACTCCTGCTTGATAAAAGTTGCCGAGTAAACGATCAATGAAACTCTATGGGGAAAATCCAACTCCGGCATGATACAAGTTGCAAGATCACCCAGCTAGCCTATGATGGGCTGTCACTAGATAGGCTTAACTGTCAACTTTCCCATGGCTGGGACCTTCTCAGCCAGAGCTACACTCAAGAATACACGATCAATGAAACCCTATGGGGAAAATCAAACTCCGACATGATACAAGTTGCAAGATCACCCAGCTAGCCTATGATGGGCTGTCACTAGATAGGCTTAACTGTCAACTTTCCCATGGCTGCGACCTTCTCAGCCAGAGCTACACTCAAGAATACACGATCAATGAAACCCTATGGGGAAAATCAAACTCCGACATGATACAAGTTGCAAGATCACCCAGCTAGCCTATGATGGGCTGTCACTAGATAGGCTTAACTGTCAACTTTCCCATGGCTGCGACCTTCTCAGCCAGAGCTACACTCAAGAATACACGATCAATGAAACCCTATGGGGAAAATCAAACTCCGACATGATACAAGTTGCAAGATCACCCAGCTAGCCTATGATGGGCTGTCACTAGATAGGCTTAACTGTCAACTTTCCCATGGCTGCGTCGTTCTCAGCCCGAGCTACACTCAAGAGTACACGATCAATGAAGCGCTACGGGGAAAATTAAACTCCTGCTTGATAGAAGTTGCCGAGTAAACGATAAATGAAACCCTATGGGGAAAATCCAACTCCGGCATGATACAAGTTGCAAGATCACCCAGCTAGCCTATGATGGGCTGTCACTAGATAGGCTTAACTGTCAACTTTCCCATGGCTGCGACCTTCTCAGCCAGAGCTACACTCAAGAATACACGATCAATGAAACCCTATGGGGAAAATCAAACTCCGACATGATACAAGTTGCAAGATCACCCAGCTAGCCTATGATGGGCTGTCACTAGATAGGCTTAACTGTCAACTTTCCCATGGCTGCGTCGTTCTCAGCCCGAGCTACACTCAAGAGTACACGATCAATGAAGCGCTATGGGGAAAATTAAACTCCTGCTTGATAGAAGTTGCCGAGTAAACGATCAATGAAACTCTATGGGGAAAATCCAACTCCGGCATGATACAAGTTGCAAGATCACCCAGCTAGCCTATGATGGGCTGTCACTAGATAGGCTTAACTGTCAACTTTCCCATGGCTGCGACCTTCTCAGCCAGAGCTACACTCAAGAATACACGATCAATGAAACCCTATGGGGAAAATCAAACTCCGACATGATACAAGTTGCAAGATCACCCAGCTAGCCTATGATGGGCTGTCACTAGATAGGCTAAACTGTCAACTTTCCCATGGCTGCGACCTTCTCAGCCAGAGCTTCACTCAAGAATACACGATCAATGAAACCCTATGGGGAAAATCAAACTCCGACATGATACAAGTTGCAAGATCACCCAGCTAGCCTATGATGGGCTGTCACTAGATAGGCTTAACTGTCAACTTTCCCATGGCTGCGTCGTTCTCAGCCCGAGCTACACTCAAGAGTACACGATCAATGAAGCGCTACGGGGAAAATTAAACTCCTGCTTGATAGAAGTTGCCGAGTAAACGATCAATGAAACCCTATGGGGAAAATCCAACTCCGGCATGATACAAGTTGCAAGATCACCCAGCTAGCCTATGATGGGCTGTCACTAGATAGGCTTAACTGTCAACTTTCCCATGGCTGCGACCTTCTCAGCCAGAGCTACACTCAAGAATACACGATCAATGAAACCCTATGGGGAAAATCAAACTCCGACATGATACAAGTTGCAAGATCACCCAGCTAGCCTATGATGGGCTGTCACTAGATATGCTTAACTGTCAACTTTCCCATGGCTGCGTCGTTCTCAGCCCGAGCTACACTCAAGAGTACACGATCAATGAAGCGCTATGGGGAAAATTAAACTCCTGCTTGATAGAAGTTGCCGAGTAAACGATCAATGAAACTCTATGGGGAAAATCCAGCTCCGGCATGATACAAGTTGCAAGATCACCCAGCTAGCCTATGATGGGCTGTCACTAGATAGGCTTAACTGTCAACTTTCCCATGGCTGCGACCTTCTCAGCCAGAGCTACACTCAAGAATACACGATCAATGAAACCCTATGGGGAAAATCAAACTCCGACATGATACAAGTTGCAAGATCACACAGCTAGCCTATGATGGGCTGTCACTAGATAGGCTTAACTGTCAACTTTCCCATGGCTGCGACCTTCTCAGCCAGAGCTACACTCAAGAATACACGATCAATGAAACCCTATGGGGAAAATCAAACTCCGACATGATACAAGTTGCAAGATCACCCAGCTAGCCTATGATGGGCTGTCACTAGATAGGCTTAACTGTCAACTTTCCCATGGCTGCGTCGTTCTCAGCCCGAGCTACACTCAAGAGTACACGATCAATGAAGCGCTATGGGGAAAATTAAACTCCTGCTTGATAGAAGTTGCCGAGTAAACGATCAATGAAACTCTATGGGGAAAATCCAACTCCGGCATGATACAAGTTGCAAGATCACCCAGCTAGCCTATGATGGGCTGTCACTAGATAGGCTTAACTGTCAACTTTCCCATGGCTGGGACCTTCTCAGCCAGAGCTACACTCAAGAATACACGATCAATGAAACCCTATGGGGAAAATCAAACTCCGACATGATACAAGTTGCAAGATCACCCAGCTAGCCTATGATGGGCTGTCACTAGATAGGCTTAACTGTCAACTTTCCCATGGCTGCGACCTTCTCAGCCAGAGCTACACTCAAGAATACACGATCAATGAAACCCTATGGGGAAAATCAAACTCCGACATGATACAAGTTGCAAGATCACCCAGCTAGCCTATGATGGGCTGTCACTAGATAGGCTTAACTGTCAACTTTCCCATGGCTGCGACCTTCTCAGCCAGAGCTACACTCAAGAATACACGATCAATGAAACCCTATGGGGAAAATCAAACTCCGACATGATACAAGTTGCAAGATCACCCAGCTAGCCTATGATGGGCTGTCACTAGATAGGCTTAACTGTCAACTTTCCCATGGCTGCGTCGTTCTCAGCCCGAGCTACACTCAAGAGTGCACGATCAATGAAGCGCTACGGGGAAAATTAAACTCCTGCTTGATAGAAGTTGCCGAGTAAACGATCAATGAAACCCTATGGGGAAAATCCAACTCCGGCATGATACAAGTTGCAAGATCACCCAGCTAGCCTATGATGGGCTGTCACTAGATAGGCTTAACTGTCAACTTTCCCATGGCTGCGACCTTCTCAGCCAGAGCTACACTCAAGAATACACGATCAATGAAACCCTATGGGGAAAATCAAACTCCGACATGATACAAGTTGCAAGATCACCCAGCTAGCCTATGATGGACTGTCACTAGATATGCTTAACTGTCAACTTTCCCATGGCTGCGTCGTTCTCAGCCCGAGCTACACTCAAGAGTAAACGATCAATGAAGCGCTACGGGGAAAATTAAACTCCTGCTTGATAGAAGTTGCCGAGTAAACGATCAATGAAACTCTATGGGGAAAATCCAACTCCGGCATGAGACAAGTTGCAAGATCACCCAGCTAGCCTATGATGGGCTGTCACTAGATAGGCTTAACTGTCAACTTTCCCATGGCTGCGACCTTCTCAGCCAGAGCTACACTCAAGAATACACGATCAATGAAACCCTATGGGGAAAATCAAACTCCGACATGATACAAGTTGCAAGATCACCCAGCTAGCCTATGATGGGCTGTCACTAGACAGGCTTAACTGTCAACTTTCCCATGGCTGCGACCTTCTCAGCCAGAGCTACACTCAAGAATACACGATCAATGAAACCCTATGGGGAAAATCAAACTCCGACATGATACAAGTTGCAAGATCACCCAGCTAGCCTATGATGGGCTGTCACTAGCTAGGCTTAACTGTCAACTTTCCCATGGCTGCGTCGTTCTCAGCCCGAGCTACACTCAAGAGTACACGATCAATGAAGCGCTATGGGGAAAATTAAACTCCTGCTTGATAGAAGTTGCCGAGTAAACGATCAATGAAACATTATGGGGAAAATCCAACTCCGGCATAATACAAGTTGCAAGATCACCCAGCTAGCCTATGATGGGCTGTCACTAGATAGGCTTAACTGTCAACTTTCCCATGGCTGGGACCTTCTCAGCCAGAGCTACACTCAAGAATACACGATCAATGAAACCCTATGGGGAAAATCAAACTCCGACATGATACAAGTTGCAAGATCACCCAGCTAGCCTATGATGGGCTGTCACTAGATAGGCTTAACTGTCAACTTTCCCATGGCTGCGACCTTCTCAGCCAGAGCTACACTCAAGAATACACGATCAATGAAACCCTATGGGGAAAATCAAACTCCGACATGATACAAGTTGCAAGATCACCCAGCTAGCCTACAAGATCACCCAGCTAGCCTATGATGGGCTGTCACTAGATAGGCTTAACTGTCAACTTTCCCATGGCTGCGTCGTTCTCAGCCCCGAGCTACACTCAAGAGTTACACGATCAATGAAGCGCTATGGGGAAAATTAAACTCCTGCTTGATAGAAGTTGCCGAGTAAACGATCAATGAAACTCTATGGGGGAAAATCCAAACTCCGGCATGATACAAGTTGCAAGATCACCCAGCTAGCCTATGATGGGCTGTCACTAGATAGGCTAAACTGTCAACTTTCCCATGGCTGCGACCTCTCTCAGCCAGAGCTTCACTCAAGAATACACGATCAATGAAACCCTATGGGGAAAATCAAACTCCGACATGATACAAGTTGCAAGATCACCCAGCTAGCCTATGATGGGCTGTCACTAGATAGGCTTAACTGTCAACTTTCCCATGGCTGCGTCGTTCTCAGCCCGAGCTACACTCAAGAGTACACGATCAATGAAGCGCTACGGGGAAAATTAAACTCCTGCTTGATAGAAGTTGCCGAGTAAACGATCAATGAAACCCTATGGGGGAAAATCCAACTCCGGCATGATACAAGTTGCAAGATCACCCAGCTAGCCTATGATGGGCTGTCACTAGATAGGCTTAACTGTCAACTTTCCCATGGCTGCGACCTTCTCAGCCAGAGCTACACTCAAGAATACACGATCAATGAAACCCTATGGGGAAAATCAAACTCCGACATGATACAAGTTGCAAGATCACCCAGCTAGCCTATGATGGGCTGTCACTAGATAGCTATGCTTAACTGTCAACTTTCCCATGGCTGCGTCGTTCTCAGCCCGAGCTACACTCAAGGAGTAACACGATCAATGAAGCGCTATGGGGAAAATTAAACTCCTGCTTGATAGAAGTTGCCGAGTAAACGATCAATGAAACTCTATGGGGAAAATCCAGCTCCGGCATGATACAAGTTGCAAGATCACCCAGCTAGCCTATGATGGGCTGTCACTAGATAGGCTTAACTGTCAACTTTCCCCATGGCTGCGACCTTCTCAGCCAGAGCTACACTCAAGAATACACGATCAATGAAACCCTATGGGGGAAAATCAAACTCCGACATGATACAAGTTGCAAGATCACACAGCTAGCCTATGATGGGGCTGTCACTAGATAGGCTTAACTGTCAACTTTCCCATGGCTGCGACCTTCTCAGCCAGAGCTACACTCAAGAATACACGATCAATGAAACCCTATGGGGAAAATCAAACTCCGACATGATACAAGTTGCAAGATCACCCAGCTAGCCTATGATGGGCTGTCACTAGATAGGCTTAACTGTCAACTTCTCCCATGGCTGCGTCGTTCTCAGCCCGAGCTACACTCAAGAGTACACGATCAATGAAGCGCTATGGGGAAAATTAAACTCCTGCTTGATAGAAGTTGCCGAGTAAACGATCAATGAAACTCTATGGGGAAAATCCAACTCCGGCATGATACAAGTTGCAAGATCACCCAGCTAGCCTATGATGGGCTGTCACTAGATAGGCTTAACTGTCAACTTTCCCATGGCTGGGACCTTCTCAGCCAGAGCTACACTCAAGAATACACGATCAATGAAACCCTATGGGGAAAATCAAACTCCGACATGATACAAGTTGCAAGATCACCCAGCTAGCCTATGATGGGCTGTCACTAGATAGGCTTAACTGTCAATTTTCCCATGGCTGCGACCTTCTCAGCCAGAGCTACACTCAAGAATACACGATCAATGAAACCCTATGGGGAAAATCAAACTCCGACATGATACAAGTTGCAAGATCACCCAGCTAGCCTATGATGGGCTGTCACTAGATAGGCTTAACTGTCAACTTTCCCATGGCTGCGACCTTCTCAGCCAGAGCTACACTCAAGAATACACGATCAATGAAACCCTATGGGGAAAATCAAACTCCGACATGATAACAAGTTGCAAGATCACCCAGCTAGCCTATGATGGGCTGTCACTAGATAGGCCTTAACTGTCAACTTTCCCATGGCTGCGTCGTTCTCAGCCCGAGCTACACTCAAGAGTGCACGATCAATGAAGCGCTACGGGGAAAATTAAACTCCTGCTTGATAGAAGTTGCCGAGTAAACGATCAATGAAACCCTATGGGGGAAAATCCAACTCCGGCATGATACAAGTTGCAAGATCACCCAGCTAGCCTATGATGGGCTGTCACTAGATAGGCTTAACTGTCAACTTTCCCATGGCTGCGACCTTCTCAGCCAGAGCTACACTCAAGAATACACGATCAATGAAACCCTATGGGGAAAAATCAAACTCCGACATGATACAAGTTGCAAGATCACCCAGCTAGCCTATGATGGACTGTCACTAGATATGCTTAACTGTCAACTTTCCCATGGCTGCGTCGTTCTCAGCCCGAGCTACACTCAAGAGTACACGATCAATGAAGCGCTACGGGGAAAATTAAACTCCTGCTTGATAGAAGTTGCCGAGTAAACGATCAATGAAACTCTATGGGGGAAAATCCAACTCCGGCATGAGACAAGTTGCAAGATCACCCAGCTAGCCTATGATGGGGCTGTCACTAGATAGGCTTAACTGTCAACTTTCCCATGGCTGCGACCTTCTCAGCCAGAGCTACACTCAAGAATACACGATCAATGAAACCCTATGGGGAAAATCAAACTCCGACATGATACAAGTTGCAAGATCACCCAGCTAGCCTATGATGGGCTGTCACTAGACAGGCTTAACTGTCAACTTTCCCATGGCTGCGACCTTCTCAGCCAGAGCTACACTCAAGAATACACGATCAATGAAACCCCTATGGGGAAAATCAAACTCCGACATGATACAAGTTGCAAGATCACCCAGCTAGCCTATGATGGGCTGTCACTAGCTAGGCTTAACTGTCAACTTTCCCATGGCTGCGTCGTTCTCAGCCCGAGCTACACTCAAGAGTACACGATCAATGAAGCGCTATGGGGAAAATTAAACTCCTGCTTGATAGAAGTTGCCGAGTAAACGATCAATGAAACATTATGGGGAAAAATCCAACTCCGGCATAATACAAGTTGCAAGATCACCCAGCTAGCCTATGATGGGCTGTCACTAGATAGGCTTAACTGTCAACTTTCCCATGGCTGGGACCTTCTCAGCCAGAGCCTACACTCAAGAATACACGATCAATGAAACCCTATGGGGAAAATCAAACTCCGACATGATACAAGTTGCAAGATCACCCAGCTAGCCTATGATGGGCTGTCACTAGATAGGCTTAACTGTCAACTTTCCCATGGCTGCGACCTTCTCAGCCAGAGCTACACTCAAGAATACACGATCAATGAAACCCTATGGGGAAAATCAAACTCCGACATGATACAAGTTGCAAGATCACCCAGCTAGCCTATGATGGGCTGTCACTAGATAGGCTTAACTGTCAACTTTCCCATGGCTGCGTCGTTCTCAGCCCGAGCTACACTCAAGAGTACACGATCAATGAAGCGCTATGGGGAAAATTAAACTCCTGCTTGATAGAAGTTGCCGAGTAAACGATCAATGAAACTCTATGGGGAAAATCCAACTCCGGCATGATACAAGTTGCAAGATCACCCAGCTAGCCTATGATGGGCTGTCACTAGATAGGCTTAACTGTCAACTTTCCCATGGCTGGGACCTTCTCAGCCAGAGCTACACTCAAGAATACACGATCAATGAAACCCTATGGGGAAAATCAAACTCCGACATGATACAAGTTGCAAGATCACCCAGCTAGCCTATGATGGGCTGTCACTAGATAGGCTTAACTGTCAACTTTCCCATGGCTGCGACCTTCTCAGCCAGAGCTACACTCAAGAATACACGATCAATGAAACCCTATGGGGAAAATCAAACTCCGACATGATACAAGTTGCAAGATCACCCAGCTAGCCTATGATGGACTGTCACTAGATAGGCTTAACTGTCAACTTTCCCATGGCTGCGTCGTTCTCAGCCCGAGCTACACTCAAGAGTACACGATCAATGAAGCGCTATGGGGAAAATTAAACTCCTGCTTGATAGAAGTTGCCGAGTAAACGATCAATGAAACTCTATGGGGAAAATCCATCTCCGGCATGATACAAGTTGCAAGATCACCCAGCTAGCCTATGATGGGCTGTCACTAGATAGGCTTAACTGTCAACTTTCCCATGGCTGGGACCTTCTCAGCCAGAGCTACACTCAAGAATACACGATCAATGAAACCCTATGGGGAAAATCAAACTCCGACATGATACAAGTTGCAAGATCACCCAGCTAGTCTATGATGGGCTGTCACTAGATAGGCTTAACTGTCAACTTTCCCATGGCTGCGTCGTTCTCAGCCCGAGCTACACTCAAGAGTATACGATCAATGAAGCGCTATGGGGAAAATTAAACTCCTGCTTGATAGAAGTTGCCGAGTAAACGATCAATGAAACTCTATGGGGAAAATCCAACTCCGGCATGATACAAGTTGCAAGATCACCCAGCTAGCCTATGATGGGCTGTCACTAGATAGGCTTAACTGTCAACTTTCCCATGGCTGGGACCTTCTCAGCCAGAGCTACACTCAAGAATACACGATCAATGAAACCCTATGGGGAAAATCAAACTCCGACATGATACAAGTTGCAAGATCACCCAGCTAGCCTATGATGGGCTGTCACTAGATAGGCTTAACTGTCAACTTTCCCATGGCTGCGACCTTCTCAGCCAGAGCTACACTCAAGAATACACGATCAATGAAACCCTATGGGGAAAATCAAACTCCGACATGATACAAGTTGCAAGATCACCCAGCTAGCCTATGATGGGCTGTCACTAGATAGGCTTAACTGTCAACTTTCCCATGGCTGCGACCTTCTCAGCCAGAGCTACACTCAAGAATACACGATCAATGAAACCCTATGGGGAAAATCAAACTCCGACATGATACAAGTTGCAAGATCACCCAGCTAGCCTATGATGGGCTGTCACTAGATAGGCTTAACTGTCAACTTTCCCATGGCTGCGTCGTTCTCAGCCCGAGCTACACTCAAGAGTACACGATCAATGAAGCGCTACGGGGAAAATTAAACTCCTGCTTGATAGAAGTTGCCGAGTAAACGATAAATGAAACCCTATGGGGAAAATCCAACTCCGGCATGATACAAGTTGCAAGATCACCCAGCTAGCCTATGATGGGCTGTCACTAGATAGGCTTAACTGTCAACTTTCCCATGGCTGCGACCTTCTCAGCCAGAGCTACACTCAAGAATACACGATCAATGAAACCCTATGGGGAAAATCAAACTCCGACATGATACAAGTTGCAAGATCACCCAGCTAGCCTATGATGGGCTGTCACTAGATAGGCTTAACTGTCAACTTTCCCATGGCTGCGTCGTTCTCAGCCCGAGCTACACTCAAGAGTACACGATCAATGAAGCGCTATGGGGAAAATTAAACTCCTGCTTGATAGAAGTTGCCGAGTAAACGATCAATGAAACTCTATGGGGAAAATCCAACTCCGGCATGATACAAGTTGCAAGATCACCCAGCTAGCCTATGATGGGCTGTCACTAGATAGGCTTAACTGTCAACTTTCCCATGGCTGCGACCTTCTCAGCCAGAGCTACACTCAAGAATACACGATCAATGAAACCCTATGGGGAAAATCAAACTCCGACATGATACAAGTTGCAAGATCACCCAGCTAGCCTATGATGGGCTGTCACTAGATAGGCTAAACTGTCAACTTTCCCATGGCTGCGACCTTCTCAGCCAGAGCTTCACTCAAGAATACACGATCAATGAAACCCTATGGGGAAAATCAAACTCCGACATGATACAAGTTGCAAGATCACCCAGCTAGCCTATGATGGGCTGTCACTAGATAGGCTTAACTGTCAACTTTCCCATGGCTGCGTCGTTCTCAGCCCGAGCTACACTCAAGAGTACACGATCAATGAAGCGCTACGGGGAAAATTAAACTCCTGCTTGATAGAAGTTGCCGAGTAAACGATCAATGAAACCCTATGGGGAAAATCCAACTCCGGCATGATACAAGTTGCAAGATCACCCAGCTAGCCTATGATGGGCTGTCACTAGATAGGCTTAACTGTCAACTTTCCCATGGCTGCGACCTTCTCAGCCAGAGCTACACTCAAGAATACACGATCAATGAAACCCTATGGGGAAAATCAAACTCCGACATGATACAAGTTGCAAGATCACCCAGCTAGCCTATGATGGGCTGTCACTAGATATGCTTAACTGTCAACTTTCCCATGGCTGCGTCGTTCTCAGCCCGAGCTACACTCAAGAGTACACGATCAATGAAGCGCTATGGGGAAAATTAAACTCCTGCTTGATAGAAGTTGCCGAGTAAACGATCAATGAAACTCTATGGGGAAAATCCAGCTCCGGCATGATACAAGTTGCAAGATCACCCAGCTAGCCTATGATGGGCTGTCACTAGATAGGCTTAACTGTCAACTTTCCCATGGCTGCGACCTTCTCAGCCAGAGCTACACTCAAGAATACACGATCAATGAAACCCTATGGGGAAAATCAAACTCCGACATGATACAAGTTGCAAGATCACACAGCTAGCCTATGATGGGCTGTCACTAGATAGGCTTAACTGTCAACTTTCCCATGGCTGCGTCGTTCTCAGCCCGAGCTACACTCAAGAGTACACGATCAATGAAGCGCTATGGGGAAAATTAAACTCCTGCTTGATAGAAGTTGCCGAGTAAACGATCAATGAAACTCTATGGGGAAAATCCAACTCCGGCATGATACAAGTTGCAAGATCACCCAGCTAGCCTATGATGGGCTGTCACTAGATAGGCTTAACTGTCAACTTTCCCATGGCTGGGACCTTCTCAGCCAGAGCTACACTCAAGAATACACGATCAATGAAACCCTATGGGGAAAATCAAACTCCGACATGATACAAGTTGCAAGATCACCCAGCTAGCCTATGATGGGCTGTCACTAGATAGGCTTAACTGTCAACTTTCCCATGGCTGCGACCTTCTCAGCCAGAGCTACACTCAAGAATACACGATCAATGAAACCCTATGGGGAAAATCAAACTCCGACATGATACAAGTTGCAAGATCACCCAGCTAGCCTATGATGGGCTGTCACTAGATAGGCTTAACTGTCAACTTTCCCATGGCTGCGACCTTCTCAGCCAGAGCTACACTCAAGAATACACGATCAATGAAACCCTATGGGGAAAATCAAACTCCGACATGATACAAGTTGCAAGATCACCCAGCTAGCCTATGATGGGCTGTCACTAGATAGGCTTAACTGTCAACTTTCCCATGGCTGCGTCGTTCTCAGCCCGAGCTACACTCAAGAGTGCACGATCAATGAAGCGCTACGGGGAAAATTAAACTCCTGCTTGATAGAAGTTGCCGAGTAAACGATCAATGAAACCCTATGGGGAAAATCCAACTCCGGCATGATACAAGTTGCAAGATCACCCAGCTAGCCTATGATGGGCTGTCACTAGATAGGCTTAACTGTCAACTTTCCCATGGCTGCGACCTTCTCAGCCAGAGCTACACTCAAGAATACACGATCAATGAAACCCTATGGGGAAAATCAAACTCCGACATGATACAAGTTGCAAGATCACCCAGCTAGCCTATGATGGACTGTCACTAGATATGCTTAACTGTCAACTTTCCCATGGCTGCGTCGTTCTCAGCCCGAGCTACACTCAAGAGTACACGATCAATGAAGCGCTACGGGGAAAATTAAACTCCTGCTTGATAGAAGTTGCCGAGTAAACGATCAATGAAACTCTATGGGGAAAATCCAACTCCGGCATGAGACAAGTTGCAAGATCACCCAGCTAGCCTATGATGGGCTGTCACTAGATAGGCTTAACTGTCAACTTTCCCATGGCTGCGACCTTCTCAGCCAGAGCTACACTCAAGAATACACGATCAATGAAACCCTATGGGGAAAATCAAACTCCGACATGATACAAGTTGCAAGATCACCCAGCTAGCCTATGATGGGCTGTCACTAGACAGGCTTAACTGTCAACTTTCCCATGGCTGCGACCTTCTCAGCCAGAGCTACACTCAAGAATACACGATCAATGAAACCCTATGGGGAAAATCAAACTCCGACATGATACAAGTTGCAAGATCACCCAGCTAGCCTATGATGGGCTGTCACTAGCTAGGCTTAACTGTCAACTTTCCCATGGCTGCGTCGTTCTCAGCCCGAGCTACACTCAAGAGTACACGATCAATGAAGCGCTATGGGGAAAATTAAACTCCTGCTTGATAGAAGTTGCCGAGTAAACGATCAATGAAACATTATGGGGAAAATCCAACTCCGGCATAATACAAGTTGCAAGATCACCCAGCTAGCCTATGATGGGCTGTCACTAGATAGGCTTAACTGTCAACTTTCCCATGGCTGGGACCTTCTCAGCCAGAGCTACACTCAAGAATACACGATCAATGAAACCCTATGGGGAAAATCAAACTCCGACATGATACAAGTTGCAAGATCACCCAGCTAGCCTATGATGGGCTGTCACTAGATAGGCTTAACTGTCAACTTTCCCATGGCTGCGACCTTCTCAGCCAGAGCTACACTCAAGAATACACGATCAATGAAACCCTATGGGGAAAATCAAACTCCGACATGATACAAGTTGCAAGATCACCCAGCTAGCCTATGATGGGCTGTCACTAGATAGGCTTAACTGTCCACTTTCCCATGGCTGCGTCGTTCTCAGCCCGAGCTACACTCAAGAGTACACGATCAATGAAGCGCTACGGGGAAAATTAAACTCCTGCTTGATAGAAGTTGCCGAGTAAACGATAAATGAAACCCTATGGGGAAAATCCAACTCCGGCATGATACAAGTTGCAAGATCACCCAGCTAGCCTATGATGGGCTGTCACTAGATAGGCTTAACTGTCAACTTTCCCATGGCTGCGACCTTCTCAGCCAGAGCTACACTCAAGAATACACGATCAATGAAACCCTATGGGGAAAATCAAACTCCGACATGATACAAGTTGCAAGATCACCCAGCTAGCCTATGATGGGCTGTCACTAGATAGGCTTAACTGTCAACTTTCCCATGGCTGCGTCGTTCTCAGCCCGAGCTACACTCAAGAGTACACGATCAATGAAGCGCTATGGGGAAAATTAAACTCCTGCTTGATAGAAGTTGCCGAGTAAACGATCAATGAAACTCTATGGGGAAAATCCAACTCCGGCATGATACAAGTTGCAAGATCACCCAGCTAGCCTATGATGGGCTGTCACTAGATAGGCTTAACTGTCAACTTTCCCATGGCTGGGACCTTCTCAGCCAGAGCTACACTCAAGAATACACGATCAATGAAACCCTATGGGGAAAATCAAACTCCGACATGATACAAGTTGCAAGATCACCCAGCTAGCCTATGATGGGCTGTCACTAGATAGGCTTAACTGTCAACTTTCCCATGGCTGCGACCTTCTCAGCCAGAGCTACACTCAAGAATACACGATCAATGAAACCCTATGGGGAAAATCAAACTCCGACATGATACAAGTTGCAAGATCACCCAGCTAGCCTATGATGGGCTGTCACTAGATAGGCTTAACTGTCAACTTTCCCATGGCTGCGACCTTCTCAGCCAGAGCTTCACTCAAGAATACACGATCAATGAAACCCTATGGGGAAAATCAAACTCCGACATGATACAAGTTGCAAGATCACCCAGCTAGCCTATGATGGGCTGTCACTAGATAGGCTTAACTGTCAACTTTCCCATGGCTGCGTCGTTCTCAGCCCGAGCTACACTCAAGAGTACACGATCAATGAAGCGCTACGAGTAAAATTAAACTCCTGCTTGATAGAAGTTGCCGAGTAAACGATCAATGAAACCCTATGGGGAAAATCCAACTCCGGCATGATACAAGTTGCAAGATCACCCAGCTAGCCTATGATGGGCTGTCACTAGATAGGCTTAACTGTCAACTTTCCCATGGCTGCGACCTTCTCAGCCAGAGCTACACTCAAGAATACACGATCAATGAAACCCTATGGGGAAAATCAAACTCCGACATGATACAAGTTGCAAGATCACCCAGCTAGCCTATGATGGGCTGTCACTAGATATGCTTAACTGTCAACTTTCCCATGGCTGCGTCGTTCTCAGCCCGAGCTACACTCAAGAGTACACGATCAATGAAGCGCTATGGGGAAAATTAAACTCCTGCTTGATAGAAGTTGCCGAGTAAACGATCAATGAAACTCTATGGGGAAAATCCAGCTCCGGCATGATACAAGTTGCAAGATCACCCAGCTAGCCTATGATGGGCTGTCACTAGATAGGCTTAACTGTCAACTTTCCCATGGCTGCGACCTTCTCAGCCAGAGCTACACTCAAGAATACACGATCAATGAAACCCTATGGGGAAAATCAAACTCCGACATGATACAAGTTGCAAGATCACCCAGCTAGCCTATGATGGGCTGTCACTAGATAGGCTTAACTGTCAACTTTCCCATGGCTGCGACCTTCTCAGCCAGAGCTACACTCAAGAATACACGATCAATGAAACCCTATGGGGAAAATCAAACTCCGACATGATACAAGTTGCAAGATCACCCAGCTAGCCTATGATGGGCTGTCACTAGATAGGCTTAACTGTCAACTTTCCCATGGCTGCGTCGTTCTCAGCCCGAGCTACACTCAAGAGTACACGATCAATGAAGCGCTATGGGGAAAATTAAACTCCTGCTTGATAGAAGTTGCCGAGTAAACGATCAATGAAACTCTATGGGGAAAATCCAACTCCGGCATGATACAAGTTGCAAGATCACCCAGCTAGCCTATGATGGGCTGTCACTAGATAGGCTTAACTGTCAACTTTCCCATGGCTGGGACCTTCTCAGCCAGAGCTACACTCAAGAATACACGATCAATGAAACCCTATGGGGAAAATCAAACTCCGACATGATACAAGTTGCAAGATCACCCAGCTAGCCTATGATGGGCTGTCACTAGATAGGCTTAACTGTCAACTTTCCCATGGCTGCGACCTTCTCAGCCAGAGCTACACTCAAGAATACACGATCAATGAAACCCTATGGGGAAAATCAAACTCCGACATGATACAAGTTGCAAGATCACCCAGCTAGCCTATGATGGACTGTCACTAGATATGCTTAACTGTCAACTTTCCCATGGCTGCGTCGTTCTCAGCCCGAGCTACACTCAAGAGTACACGATCAATGAAGCGCTACGGGGAAAATTAAACTCCTGCTTGATAGAAGTTGCCGAGTAAACGATCAATGAAACTCTATGGGGAAAATCCAACTCCGGCATGAGACAAGTTGCAAGATCACCCAGCTAGCCTATGATGGGCTGTCACTAGATAGGCTTAACTGTCAACTTTCCCATGGCTGCGACCTTCTCAGCCAGAGCTACACTCAAGAATACACGATCAATGAAACCCTATGGGGAAAATCAAACTCCGACATGATACAAGTTGCAAGATCACCCAGCTAGCCTATGATGGGCTGTCACTAGACAGGCTTAACTGTCAACTTTCCCATGGCTGCGACCTTCTCAGCCAGAGCTACACTCAAGAATACACGATCAATGAAACCCTATGGGGAAAATCAAACTCCGACATGATACAAGTTGCAAGATCACCCAGCTAGCCTATGATGGGCTGTCACTAGCTAGGCTTAACTGTCAACTTTCCCATGGCTGCGTCGTTCTCAGCCCGAGCTACACTCAAGAGTACACGATCAATGAAGCGCTATGGGGAAAATTAAACTCCTGCTTGATAGAAGTTGCCGAGTAAACGATCAATGAAACTCTATGGGGAAAATCCATCTCCGGCATGATACAAGTTGCAAGATCACCCAGCTAGCCTATGATGGGCTGTCACTAGATAGGCTTAACTGTCAACTTTCCCATGGCTGGGACCTTCTCAGCCAGAGCTACACTCAAGAATACACGATCAATGAAACCCTATGGGGAAAATCAAACTCCGACATGATACAAGTTGCAAGATCACCCAGCTAGCCTATGATGGGCTGTCACTAGATAGGCTTAACTGTCAACTTTCCCATGGCTGCGTCGTTCTCAGCCCGAGCTACACTCAAGAGTATACGATCAATGAAGCGCTATGGGGAAAATTAAACTCCTGCTTGATAGAAGTTGCCGAGTAAACGATCAATGAAACTCTATGGGGAAAATCCAACTCCGGCATGATACAAGTTGCAAGATCACCCAGCTAGCCTATGATGGGCTGTCACTAGATAGGCTTAACTGTCAACTTTCCCATGGCTGGGACCTTCTCAGCCAGAGCTACACTCAAGAATACACGATCAATGAAACCCTATGGGGAAAATCAAACTCCGACATGATACAAGTTGCAAGATCACCCAGCTAGCCTATGATGGGCTGTCACTAGATAGGCTTAACTGTCAACTTTCCCATGGCTGCGACCTTCTCAGCCAGAGCTACACTCAAGAATACACGATCAATGAAACCCTATGGGGAAAATCAAACTCCGACATGATACAAGTTGCAAGATCACCCAGCTAGCCTATGATGGGCTGTCACTAGATAGGCTTAACTGTCAACTTTCCCATGGCTGCGACCTTCTCAGCCAGAGCTACACTCAAGAATACACGATCAATGAAACCCTATGGGGAAAATCAAACTCCGACATGATACAAGTTGCAAGATCACCCAGCTAGCCTATGATGGGCTGTCACTAGATAGGCTTAACTGTCAACTTTCCCATGGCTGCGTCGTTCTCAGCCCGAGCTACACTCAAGAGTACACGATCAATGAAGCGCTACGGGGAAAATTAAACTCCTGCTTGATAGAAGTTGCCGAGTAAACGATAAATGAAACCCTATGGGGAAAATCCAACTCCGGCATGATACAAGTTGCAAGATCACCCAGCTAGCCTATGATGGGCTGTCACTAGATAGGCTTAACTGTCAACTTTCCCATGGCTGCGACCTTCTCAGCCAGAGCTACACTCAAGAATACACGATCAATGAAACCCTATGGGGAAAATCAAACTCCGACATGATACAAGTTGCAAGATCACCCAGCTAGCCTATGATGGGCTGTCACTAGATAGGCTTAACTGTCAACTTTCCCATGGCTGCGTCGTTCTCAGCCCGAGCTACACTCAAGAGTACACGATCAATGAAGCGCTATGGGGAAAATTAAACTCCTGCTTGATAGAAGTTGCCGAGTAAACGATCAATGAAACTCTATGGGGAAAATCCAACTCCGGCATGATACAAGTTGCAAGATCACCCAGCTAGCCTATGATGGGCTGTCACTAGATAGGCTTAACTGTCAACTTTCCCATGGCTGCGACCTTCTCAGCCAGAGCTACACTCAAGAATACACGATCAATGAAACCCTATGGGGAAAATCAAACTCCGACATGATACAAGTTGCAAGATCACCCAGCTAGCCTATGATGGGCTGTCACTAGATAGGCTAAACTGTCAACTTTCCCATGGCTGCGACCTTCTCAGCCAGAGCTTCACTCAAGAATACACGATCAATGAAACCCTATGGGGAAAATCAAACTCCGACATGATACAAGTTGCAAGATCACCCAGCTAGCCTATGATGGGCTGTCACTAGATAGGCTTAACTGTCAACTTTCCCATGGCTGCGTCGTTCTCAGCCCGAGCTACACTCAAGAGTACACGATCAATGAAGCGCTACGGGGAAAATTAAACTCCTGCTTGATAGAAGTTGCCGAGTAAACGATCAATGAAACCCTATGGGGAAAATCCAACTCCGGCATGATACAAGTTGCAAGATCACCCAGCTAGCCTATGATGGGCTGTCACTAGATAGGCTTAACTGTCAACTTTCCCATGGCTGCGACCTTCTCAGCCAGAGCTACACTCAAGAATACACGATCAATGAAACCCTATGGGGAAAATCAAACTCCGACATGATACAAGTTGCAAGATCACCCAGCTAGCCTATGATGGGCTGTCACTAGATATGCTTAACTGTCAACTTTCCCATGGCTGCGTCGTTCTCAGCCCGAGCTACACTCAAGAGTACACGATCAATGAAGCGCTATGGGGAAAATTAAACTCCTGCTTGATAGAAGTTGCCGAGTAAACGATCAATGAAACTCTATGGGGAAAATCCAGCTCCGGCATGATACAAGTTGCAAGATCACCCAGCTAGCCTATGATGGGCTGTCACTAGATAGGCTTAACTGTCAACTTTCCCATGGCTGCGACCTTCTCAGCCAGAGCTACACTCAAGAATACACGATCAATGAAACCCTATGGGGAAAATCAAACTCCGACATGATACAAGTTGCAAGATCACACAGCTAGCCTATGATGGGCTGTCACTAGATAGGCTTAACTGTCAACTTTCCCATGGCTGCGTCGTTCTCAGCCCGAGCTACACTCAAGAGTACACGATCAATGAAGCGCTATGGGGAAAATTAAACTCCTGCTTGATAGAAGTTGCCGAGTAAACGATCAATGAAACTCTATGGGGAAAATCCAACTCCGGCATGATACAAGTTGCAAGATCACCCAGCTAGCCTATGATGGGCTGTCACTAGATAGGCTTAACTGTCAACTTTCCCATGGCTGGGACCTTCTCAGCCAGAGCTACACTCAAGAATACACGATCAATGAAACCCTATGGGGAAAATCAAACTCCGACATGATACAAGTTGCAAGATCACCCAGCTAGCCTATGATGGGCTGTCACTAGATAGGCTTAACTGTCAACTTTCCCATGGCTGCGACCTTCTCAGCCAGAGCTACACTCAAGAATACACGATCAATGAAACCCTATGGGGAAAATCAAACTCCGACATGATACAAGTTGCAAGATCACCCAGCTAGCCTATGATGGGCTGTCACTAGATAGGCTTAACTGTCAACTTTCCCATGGCTGCGACCTTCTCAGCCAGAGCTACACTCAAGAATACACGATCAATGAAACCCTATGGGGAAAATCAAACTCCGACATGATACAAGTTGCAAGATCACCCAGCTAGCCTATGATGGGCTGTCACTAGATAGGCTTAACTGTCAACTTTCCCATGGCTGCGTCGTTCTCAGCCCGAGCTACACTCAAGAGTGCACGATCAATGAAGCGCTACGGGGAAAATTAAACTCCTGCTTGATAGAAGTTGCCGAGTAAACGATCAATGAAACCCTATGGGGAAAATCCAACTCCGGCATGATACAAGTTGCAAGATCACCCAGCTAGCCTATGATGGGCTGTCACTAGATAGGCTTAACTGTCAACTTTCCCATGGCTGCGACCTTCTCAGCCAGAGCTACACTCAAGAATACACGATCAATGAAACCCTATGGGGAAAATCAAACTCCGACATGATACAAGTTGCAAGATCACCCAGCTAGCCTATGATGGACTGTCACTAGATATGCTTAACTGTCAACTTTCCCATGGCTGCGTCGTTCTCAGCCCGAGCTACACTCAAGAGTACACGATCAATGAAGCGCTACGGGGAAAATTAAACTCCTGCTTGATAGAAGTTGCCGAGTAAACGATCAATGAAACTCTATGGGGAAAATCCAACTCCGGCATGAGACAAGTTGCAAGATCACCCAGCTAGCCTATGATGGGCTGTCACTAGATAGGCTTAACTGTCAACTTTCCCATGGCTGCGACCTTCTCAGCCAGAGCTACACTCAAGAATACACGATCAATGAAACCCTATGGGGAAAATCAAACTCCGACATGATACAAGTTGCAAGATCACCCAGCTAGCCTATGATGGGCTGTCACTAGACAGGCTTAACTGTCAACTTTCCCATGGCTGCGACCTTCTCAGCCAGAGCTACACTCAAGAATACACGATCAATGAAACCCTATGGGGAAAATCAAACTCCGACATGATACAAGTTGCAAGATCACCCAGCTAGCCTATGATGGGCTGTCACTAGCTAGGCTTAACTGTCAACTTTCCCATGGCTGCGTCGTTCTCAGCCCGAGCTACACTCAAGAGTACACGATCAATGAAGCGCTATGGGGAAAATTAAACTCCTGCTTGATAGAAGTTGCCGAGTAAACGATCAATGAAACATTATGGGGAAAATCCAACTCCGGCATAATACAAGTTGCAAGATCACCCAGCTAGCCTATGATGGGCTGTCACTAGATAGGCTTAACTGTCAACTTTCCCATGGCTGGGACCTTCTCAGCCAGAGCTACACTCAAGAATACACGATCAATGAAACCCTATGGGGAAAATCAAACTCCGACATGATACAAGTTGCAAGATCACCCAGCTAGCCTATGATGGGCTGTCACTAGATAGGCTTAACTGTCAACTTTCCCATGGCTGCGACCTTCTCAGCCAGAGCTACACTCAAGAATACACGATCAATGAAACCCTATGGGGAAAATCAAACTCCGACATGATACAAGTTGCAAGATCACCCAGCTAGCCTATGATGGGCTGTCACTAGATAGGCTTAACTGTCCACTTTCCCATGGCTGCGTCGTTCTCAGCCCGAGCTACACTCAAGAGTACACGATCAATGAAGCGCTACGGGGAAAATTAAACTCCTGCTTGATAGAAGTTGCCGAGTAAACGATAAATGAAACCCTATGGGGAAAATCCAACTCCGGCATGATACAAGTTGCAAGATCACCCAGCTAGCCTATGATGGGCTGTCACTAGATAGGCTTAACTGTCAACTTTCCCATGGCTGCGACCTTCTCAGCCAGAGCTACACTCAAGAATACACGATCAATGAAACCCTATGGGGAAAATCAAACTCCGACATGATACAAGTTGCAAGATCACCCAGCTAGCCTATGATGGGCTGTCACTAGATAGGCTTAACTGTCAACTTTCCCATGGCTGCGTCGTTCTCAGCCCGAGCTACACTCAAGAGTACACGATCAATGAAGCGCTATGGGGAAAATTAAACTCCTGCTTGATAGAAGTTGCCGAGTAAACGATCAATGAAACTCTATGGGGAAAATCCAACTCCGGCATGATACAAGTTGCAAGATCACCCAGCTAGCCTATGATGGGCTGTCACTAGATAGGCTTAACTGTCAACTTTCCCATGGCTGGGACCTTCTCAGCCAGAGCTACACTCAAGAATACACGATCAATGAAACCCTATGGGGAAAATCAAACTCCGACATGATACAAGTTGCAAGATCACCCAGCTAGCCTATGATGGGCTGTCACTAGATAGGCTTAACTGTCAACTTTCCCATGGCTGCGACCTTCTCAGCCAGAGCTACACTCAAGAATACACGATCAATGAAACCCTATGGGGAAAATCAAACTCCGACATGATACAAGTTGCAAGATCACCCAGCTAGCCTATGATGGGCTGTCACTAGATAGGCTTAACTGTCAACTTTCCCATGGCTGCGACCTTCTCAGCCAGAGCTTCACTCAAGAATACACGATCAATGAAACCCTATGGGGAAAATCAAACTCCGACATGATACAAGTTGCAAGATCACCCAGCTAGCCTATGATGGGCTGTCACTAGATAGGCTTAACTGTCAACTTTCCCATGGCTGCGTCGTTCTCAGCCCGAGCTACACTCAAGAGTACACGATCAATGAAGCGCTACGAGTAAAATTAAACTCCTGCTTGATAGAAGTTGCCGAGTAAACGATCAATGAAACCCTATGGGGAAAATCCAACTCCGGCATGATACAAGTTGCAAGATCACCCAGCTAGCCTATGATGGGCTGTCACTAGATAGGCTTAACTGTCAACTTTCCCATGGCTGCGACCTTCTCAGCCAGAGCTACACTCAAGAATACACGATCAATGAAACCCTATGGGGAAAATCAAACTCCGACATGATACAAGTTGCAAGATCACCCAGCTAGCCTATGATGGGCTGTCACTAGATATGCTTAACTGTCAACTTTCCCATGGCTGCGTCGTTCTCAGCCCGAGCTACACTCAAGAGTACACGATCAATGAAGCGCTATGGGGAAAATTAAACTCCTGCTTGATAGAAGTTGCCGAGTAAACGATCAATGAAACTCTATGGGGAAAATCCAGCTCCGGCATGATACAAGTTGCAAGATCACCCAGCTAGCCTATGATGGGCTGTCACTAGATAGGCTTAACTGTCAACTTTCCCATGGCTGCGACCTTCTCAGCCAGAGCTACACTCAAGAATACACGATCAATGAAACCCTATGGGGAAAATCAAACTCCGACATGATACAAGTTGCAAGATCACCCAGCTAGCCTATGATGGGCTGTCACTAGATAGGCTTAACTGTCAACTTTCCCATGGCTGCGACCTTCTCAGCCAGAGCTACACTCAAGAATACACGATCAATGAAACCCTATGGGGAAAATCAAACTCCGACATGATACAAGTTGCAAGATCACCCAGCTAGCCTATGATGGGCTGTCACTAGATAGGCTTAACTGTCAACTTTCCCATGGCTGCGTCGTTCTCAGCCCGAGCTACACTCAAGAGTACACGATCAATGAAGCGCTATGGGGAAAATTAAACTCCTGCTTGATAGAAGTTGCCGAGTAAACGATCAATGAAACTCTATGGGGAAAATCCAACTCCGGCATGATACAAGTTGCAAGATCACCCAGCTAGCCTATGATGGGCTGTCACTAGATAGGCTTAACTGTCAACTTTCCCATGGCTGGGACCTTCTCAGCCAGAGCTACACTCAAGAATACACGATCAATGAAACCCTATGGGGAAAATCAAACTCCGACATGATACAAGTTGCAAGATCACCCAGCTAGCCTATGATGGGCTGTCACTAGATAGGCTTAACTGTCAACTTTCCCATGGCTGCGACCTTCTCAGCCAGAGCTACACTCAAGAATACACGATCAATGAAACCCTATGGGGAAAATCAAACTCCGACATGATACAAGTTGCAAGATCACCCAGCTAGCCTATGATGGACTGTCACTAGATATGCTTAACTGTCAACTTTCCCATGGCTGCGTCGTTCTCAGCCCGAGCTACACTCAAGAGTACACGATCAATGAAGCGCTACGGGGAAAATTAAACTCCTGCTTGATAGAAGTTGCCGAGTAAACGATCAATGAAACTCTATGGGGAAAATCCAACTCCGGCATGAGACAAGTTGCAAGATCACCCAGCTAGCCTATGATGGGCTGTCACTAGATAGGCTTAACTGTCAACTTTCCCATGGCTGCGACCTTCTCAGCCAGAGCTACACTCAAGAATACACGATCAATGAAACCCTATGGGGAAAATCAAACTCCGACATGATACAAGTTGCAAGATCACCCAGCTAGCCTATGATGGGCTGTCACTAGACAGGCTTAACTGTCAACTTTCCCATGGCTGCGACCTTCTCAGCCAGAGCTACACTCAAGAATACACGATCAATGAAACCCTATGGGGAAAATCAAACTCCGACATGATACAAGTTGCAAGATCACCCAGCTAGCCTATGATGGGCTGTCACTAGCTAGGCTTAACTGTCAACTTTCCCATGGCTGCGTCGTTCTCAGCCCGAGCTACACTCAAGAGTACACGATCAATGAAGCGCTATGGGGAAAATTAAACTCCTGCTTGATAGAAGTTGCCGAGTAAACGATCAATGAAACATTATGGGGAAAATCCAACTCCGGCATAATACAAGTTGCAAGATCACCCAGCTAGCCTATGATGGGCTGTCACTAGATAGGCTTAACTGTCAACTTTCCCATGGCTGGGACCTTCTCAGCCAGAGCTACACTCAAGAATACACGATCAATGAAACCCTATGGGGAAAATCAAACTCCGACATGATACAAGTTGCAAGATCACCCAGCTAGCCTATGATGGGCTGTCACTAGATAGGCTTAACTGTCAACTTTCCCATGGCTGCGACCTTCTCAGCCAGAGCTACACTCAAGAATACACGATCAATGAAACCCTATGGGGAAAATCAAACTCCGACATGATACAAGTTGCAAGATCACCCAGCTAGCCTATGATGGGCTGTCACTAGATAGGCTTAACTGTCCACTTTCCCATGGCTGCGTCGTTCTCAGCCCGAGCTACACTCAAGAGTACACGATCAATGAAGCGCTACGGGGAAAATTAAACTCCTGCTTGATAGAAGTTGCCGAGTAAACGATAAATGAAACCCTATGGGGAAAATCCAACTCCGGCATGATACAAGTTGCAAGATCACCCAGCTAGCCTATGATGGGCTGTCACTAGATAGGCTTAACTGTCAACTTTCCCATGGCTGCGACCTTCTCAGCCAGAGCTACACTCAAGAATACACGATCAATGAAACCCTATGGGGAAAATCAAACTCCGACATGATACAAGTTGCAAGATCACCCAGCTAGCCTATGATGGGCTGTCACTAGATAGGCTTAACTGTCAACTTTCCCATGGCTGCGTCGTTCTCAGCCCGAGCTACACTCAAGAGTACACGATCAATGAAGCGCTATGGGGAAAATTAAACTCCTGCTTGATAGAAGTTGCCGAGTAAACGATCAATGAAACTCTATGGGGAAAATCCAACTCCGGCATGATACAAGTTGCAAGATCACCCAGCTAGCCTATGATGGGCTGTCACTAGATAGGCTTAACTGTCAACTTTCCCATGGCTGGGACCTTCTCAGCCAGAGCTACACTCAAGAATACACGATCAATGAAACCCTATGGGGAAAATCAAACTCCGACATGATACAAGTTGCAAGATCACCCAGCTAGCCTATGATGGGCTGTCACTAGATAGGCTTAACTGTCAACTTTCCCATGGCTGCGACCTTCTCAGCCAGAGCTACACTCAAGAATACACGATCAATGAAACCCTATGGGGAAAATCAAACTCCGACATGATACAAGTTGCAAGATCACCCAGCTAGCCTATGATGGGCTGTCACTAGATAGGCTTAACTGTCAACTTTCCCATGGCTGCGACCTTCTCAGCCAGAGCTTCACTCAAGAATACACGATCAATGAAACCCTATGGGGAAAATCAAACTCCGACATGATACAAGTTGCAAGATCACCCAGCTAGCCTATGATGGGCTGTCACTAGATAGGCTTAACTGTCAACTTTCCCATGGCTGCGTCGTTCTCAGCCCGAGCTACACTCAAGAGTACACGATCAATGAAGCGCTACGAGTAAAATTAAACTCCTGCTTGATAGAAGTTGCCGAGTAAACGATCAATGAAACCCTATGGGGAAAATCCAACTCCGGCATGATACAAGTTGCAAGATCACCCAGCTAGCCTATGATGGGCTGTCACTAGATAGGCTTAACTGTCAACTTTCCCATGGCTGCGACCTTCTCAGCCAGAGCTACACTCAAGAATACACGATCAATGAAACCCTATGGGGAAAATCAAACTCCGACATGATACAAGTTGCAAGATCACCCAGCTAGCCTATGATGGGCTGTCACTAGATATGCTTAACTGTCAACTTTCCCATGGCTGCGTCGTTCTCAGCCCGAGCTACACTCAAGAGTACACGATCAATGAAGCGCTATGGGGAAAATTAAACTCCTGCTTGATAGAAGTTGCCGAGTAAACGATCAATGAAACTCTATGGGGAAAATCCAGCTCCGGCATGATACAAGTTGCAAGATCACCCAGCTAGCCTATGATGGGCTGTCACTAGATAGGCTTAACTGTCAACTTTCCCATGGCTGCGACCTTCTCAGCCAGAGCTACACTCAAGAATACACGATCAATGAAACCCTATGGGGAAAATCAAACTCCGACATGATACAAGTTGCAAGATCACCCAGCTAGCCTATGATGGGCTGTCACTAGATAGGCTTAACTGTCAACTTTCCCATGGCTGCGACCTTCTCAGCCAGAGCTACACTCAAGAATACACGATCAATGAAACCCTATGGGGAAAATCAAACTCCGACATGATACAAGTTGCAAGATCACCCAGCTAGCCTATGATGGGCTGTCACTAGATAGGCTTAACTGTCAACTTTCCCATGGCTGCGTCGTTCTCAGCCCGAGCTACACTCAAGAGTACACGATCAATGAAGCGCTATGGGGAAAATTAAACTCCTGCTTGATAGAAGTTGCCGAGTAAACGATCAATGAAACTCTATGGGGAAAATCCAACTCCGGCATGATACAAGTTGCAAGATCACCCAGCTAGCCTATGATGGGCTGTCACTAGATAGGCTTAACTGTCAACTTTCCCATGGCTGGGACCTTCTCAGCCAGAGCTACACTCAAGAATACACGATCAATGAAACCCTATGGGGAAAATCAAACTCCGACATGATACAAGTTGCAAGATCACCCAGCTAGCCTATGATGGGCTGTCACTAGATAGGCTTAACTGTCAACTTTCCCATGGCTGCGACCTTCTCAGCCAGAGCTACACTCAAGAATACACGATCAATGAAACCCTATGGGGAAAATCAAACTCCGACATGATACAAGTTGCAAGATCACCCAGCTAGCCTATGATGGGCTGTCACTAGATAGGCTTAACTGTCAACTTTCCCATGGCTGCGTCGTTCTCAGCCCGAGCTACACTCAAGAGTACACGATCAATGAAGCGCTATGGGGAAAATTAAACTCCTGCTTGATAGAAGTTGCCGAGTAAACGATCAATGAAACTCTATGGGGAAAATCCATCTCCGGCATGATACAAGTTGCAAGATCACCCAGCTAGCCTATGATGGGCTGTCACTAGATAGGCTTAACTGTCAACTTTCCCATGGCTGGGACCTTCTCAGCCAGAGCTACACTCAAGAATACACGATCAATGAAACCCTATGGGGAAAATCAAACTCCGACATGATACAAGTTGCAAGATCACCCAGCTAGCCTATGATGGGCTGTCACTAGATAGGCTTAACTGTCAACTTTCCCATGGCTGCGACCTTCTCAGCCAGAGCTACACTCAAGAATACACGATCAATGAAACCCTATGGGGAAAATCAAACTCCGACATGATACAAGTTGCAAGATCACCCAGCTAGCCTATGATGGGCTGTCACTAGATAGGCTTAACTGTCAACTTTCCCATGGCTGCGACCTTCTCAGCCAGAGCTACACTCAAGAATACACGATCAATGAAACCCTATGGGGAAAATCAAACTCCGACATGATACAAGTTGCAAGATCACCCAGCTAGCCTATGATGGGCTGTCACTAGATAGGCTTAACTGTCAACTTTCCCATGGCTGCGTCGTTCTCAGCCCGAGCTACACTCAAGAGTACACGATCAATGAAGCGCTATGGGGAAAATTAAACTCCTGCTTGATAGAAGTTGCCGAGTAAACGATCAATGAAACTCTATGGGGAAAATCCAACTCCGGCATGATACAAGTTGCAAGATCACCCAGCTAGCCTATGATGGGCTGTCACTAGATAGGCTTAACTGTCAACTTTCCCATGGCTGGGACCTTCTCAGCCAGAGCTACACTCAAGAAGACACGATCAATGAAACCCTATGGGGAAAATCAAACTCCGACATGATACAAGTTGCAAGATCACCCAGCTAGCCTATGATGGGCTGTCACTAGATAGGCTTAACTGTCAACTTTCCCATGGCTGCGACCTTCTCAGCCAGAGCTACACTCAAGAATACACGATCAATGAAACCCTATGGGGAAAATCAAACTCCGACATGATACAAGTTGCAAGATCACCCAGCTAGCCTATGATGGGCTGTCACTAGATAGGCTTAACTGTCAACTTTCCCATGGCTGCGTCGTTCTCAGCCCGAGCTACACTCAAGAGTACACGATCAATGAAGCGCTACGGGGAAAATTAAACTCCTGCTTGATAGAAGTTGCCGAGTAAACGATAAATGAAACCCTATGGGGAAAATCCAACTCCGGCATGATACAACTTGCAAGATCACCCAGCTAGCCTATGATGGGCTGTCACTAGATAGGCTTAACTGTCAACTTTCCCATGGCTGCGACCTTCTCAGCCAGAGCTACACTCAAGAATACACGATCAATGAAACCCTATGGGGAAAATCAAACTCCGACATGATACAAGTTGCAAGATCACCCAGCTAGCCTATGATGGGCTGTCACTAGATAGGCTTAACTGTCAACTTTCCCATGGCTGCGTCGTTCTCAGCCCGAGCTACACTCAAGAGTACACGATCAATGAAGCGCTACGGGGAAAATTAAACTCCTGCTTGATAGAAGTTGCCGAGTAAACGATCAATGAAACCCTATGGGGAAAATCCAACTCCGGCATGATACAAGTTGCAAGATCACCCAGCTAGCCTATGATGGGCTGTCACTAGATAGGCTTAACTGTCAACTTTCCCATGGCTGCGACCTTCTCAGCCAGAGCTACACTCAAGAATACACGATCAATGAAACCCTATGGGGAAAATCAAACTCCGACATGATACAAGTTGCAAGATCACCCAGCTAGCCTATGATGAGCTGTCACTAGATATGCTTAACTGTCAACTTTCCCATGGCTGCGTCGTTCTCAGCCCGAGCTACACTCAAGAGTACACGATCAATGAAGCGCTATGGGGAAAATTAAACTCCTGCTTGATAGAAGTTGCCGAGTAAACGATCAATGAAACTCTATGGGGAAAATCCAACTCCGGCATGATACAAGTTGCAAGATCACCCAGCTAGCCTATGATGGGCTGTCACTAGATAGGCTTAACTGTCAACTTTCCCATGGCTGCGACCTTCTCAGCCAGAGCTACACTCAAGAATACACGATCAATGAAACCCTATGGGGAAAATCAAACTCCGACATGATACAAGTTGCAAGATCACCCAGCTAGCCTATGATGGGCTGTCACTAGATAGGCTTAACTGTCAACTTTCCCATGGCTGCGACCTTCTCAGCCAGAGCTACACTCAAGAATACACGATCAATGAAACCCTATGGGGAAAATCAAACTCCGACATGATACAAGTTGCAAGATCACCCAGCTAGCCTATGATGGGCTGTCACTAGATAGGCTTAACTGTCAACTTTCCCATGGCTGCGTCGTTCTCAGCCCGAGCTACACTCAAGAGTACACGATCAATGAAGCGCTATGGGGAAAATTAAACTCCTGCTTGATAGAAGTTGCCGAGTAAACGATCAATGAAACTCTATGGGGAAAATCCAACTCCGGCATGATACAAGTTGCAAGATCACCCAGCTAGCCTATGATGGGCTGTCACTAGATAGGCTTAACTGTCAACTTTCCCATGGCTGGGACCTTCTCAGCCAGAGCTACACTCAAGAATACACGATCAATGAAACCCTATGGGGAAAATCAAACTCCGACATGATACAAGTTGCAAGATCACCCAGCTAGCCTATGATGGGCTGTCACTAGATAGGCTTAACTGTCAACTTTCCCATGGCTGCGACCTTCTCAGCCAGAGCTACACTCAAGAATACACGATCAATGAAACCCTATGGGGAAAATCAAACTCCGACATGATACAAGTTGCAAGATCACCCAGCTAGCCTATGATGGGCTGTCACTAGATAGGCTTAACTGTCAACTTTCCCATGGCTGCGTCGTTCTCAGCCCGAGCTACACTCAAGAGTACACGATCAATGAAGCGCTATGGGGAAAATTAAACTCCTGCTTGATAGAAGTTGCCGAATAAACGATCAATGAAACTCTATGGGGAAAATCCATCTCCGGCATGATACAAGTTGCAAGATCACCCAGCTAGCCTATGATGGGCTGTCACTAGATAGGCTTAACTGTCAACTTTCCCATGGCTGGGACCTTCTCAGCCAGAGCTACACTCAAGAATACACGATCAATGAAACCCTATGGGGAAAATCAAACTCCGACATGATACAAGTTGCAAGATCACCCAGCTAGCCTATGATGGGCTGTCACTAGATAGGCTTAACTGTCAACTTTCCCATGGCTGCGTCGTTCTCAGCCCGAGCTACACTCAAGAGTACACGATCAATGAAGCGCTATGGGGAAAATTAAACTCCTGCTTGATAGAAGTTGCCGAGTAAACGATCAATGAAACTCTATGGGGAAAATCCAACTCCGGCATGATACAAGTTGCAAGATCACCCAGCTAGCCTATGATGGGCTGTCACTAGATAGGCTTAACTGTCAACTTTCCCATGGCTGCGACCTTCTCAGCCAGAGCTACACTCAAGAATACACGATCAATGAAACCCTATGGGGAAAATCAAACTCCGACATGATACAAGTTGCAAGATCACCCAGCTAGCCTATGATGGGCTGTCACTAGATAGGCTTAACTGTCAACTTTCCCATGGCTGCGACCTTCTCAGCCAGAGCTACACTCAAGAATACACGATCAATGAAACCCTATGGGGAAAATCAAACTCCGACATGATACAAGTTGCAAGATCACCCAGCTAGCCTATGATGGGCTGTCACTAGATAGGCTTAACTGTCAACTTTCCCATGGCTGCGTCGTTCTCAGCCCGAGCTACACTCAAGAGTACACGATCAATGAAACGCTACGGGGAAAATTAAACTCCTGCTTGATAGAAGTTGCCGAGTAAACGATCAATGAAACCCTATGGGGAAAATCCAACTCCGGCATGATACAAGTTGCAAGATCACCCAGCTAGCCTATGATGGGCTGTCACTAGATAGGCTTAACTGTCAACTTTCCCATGGCTGCGACCTTCTCAGCCAGAGCTACACTCAAGAATACACGATCAATGAAACCCTATGGGGAAAATCAAACTCCGACATGATACAAGTTGCAAGATCACCCAGCTAGCCTATGATGGGCTGTCACTAGATATGCTTAACTGTCAACTTTCCCATGGCTGCGTCGTTCTCAGCCCGAGCTACACTCAAGAGTACACGATCAATGAAGCGCTATGGGGAAAATTAAACTCCTGCTTGATAGAAGTTGCCGAGTAAACGATCAATGAAACTCTATGGGGAAAATCCAACTCCGGCATGATACAAGTTGCAAGATCACCCAGCTAGCCTATGATGGGCTGTCACTAGATAGGCTTAACTGTCAACTTTCCCATGGCTGCGACCTTCTCAGCCAGAGCTACACTCAAGAATACACGATCAATGAAACCCTATGGGGAAAATCAAACTCCGACATGATACAAGTTGCAAGATCACCCAGCTAGCCTATGATGGGCTGTCACTAGATAGGCTTAACTGTCAACTTTCCCATGGCTGCGACCTTCTCAGCCAGAGCTACACTCAAGAATACACGATCAATGAAACCCTATGGGGAAAATCAAACTCCGACATGATACAAGTTGCAAGATCACCCAGCTAGCCTATGATGGGCTGTCACTAGATAGGCTTAACTGTCAACTTTCCCATGGCTGCGTCGTTCTCAGCCCGAGCTACACTCAAGAGTACACGATCAATGAAGCGCTATGGGGAAAATTAAACTCCTGCTTGATAGAAGTTGCCGAGTAAACGATCAATGAAACTCTATGGGGAAAATCCAACTCCGGCATGATACAAGTTGCAAGATCACCCAGCTAGCCTATGATGGGCTGTCACTAGATAGGCTTAACTGTCAACTTTCCCATGGCTGGGACCTTCTCAGCCAGAGCTACACTCAAGAATACACGATCAATGAAACCCTATGGGGAAAATCAAACTCCGACATGATACAAGTTGCAAGATCACCCAGCTAGCCTATGATGGGCTGTCACTAGATAGGCTTAACTGTCAACTTTCCCATGGCTGCGTCGTTCTCAGCCCGAGCTACACTCAAGAGTACACGATCAATGAAGCGCTACGGGGAAAATTAAACTCCTGCTTGATAGAAGTTGCCGAGTAAACGATAAATGAAACCCTATGGGGAAAATCCAACTCCGGCATGATACAACTTGCAAGATCACCCAGCTAGCCTATGATGGGCTGTCACTAGATAGGCTTAACTGTCAACTTTCCCATGGCTGCGACCTTCTCAGCCAGAGCTACACTCAAGAATACACGATCAATGAAACCCTATGGGGAAAATCAAACTCCGACATGATACAAGTTGCAAGATCACCCAGCTAGCCTATGATGGGCTGTCACTAGATAGGCTTAACTGTCAACTTTCCCATGGCTGCGTCGTTCTCAGCCCGAGCTACACTCAAGAGTACACGATCAATGAAGCGCTACGGGGAAAATTAAACTCCTGCTTGATAGAAGTTGCCGAGTAAACGATCAATGAAACCCTATGGGGAAAATCCAACTCCGGCATGATACAAGTTGCAAGATCACCCAGCTAGCCTATGATGGGCTGTCACTAGATAGGCTTAACTGTCAACTTTCCCATGGCTGCGACCTTCTCAGCCAGAGCTACACTCAAGAATACACGATCAATGAAACCCTATGGGGAAAATCAAACTCCGACATGATACAAGTTGCAAGATCACCCAGCTAGCCTATGATGAGCTTTCACTAGATATGCTTAACTGTCAACTTTCCCATGGCTGCGTCGTTCTCAGCCCGAGCTACACTCAAGAGTACACGATCAATGAAGCGCTATGGGGAAAATTAAACTCCTGCTTGATAGAAGTTGCCGAGTAAACGATCAATGAAACTCTATGGGGAAAATCCAACTCCGGCATGATACAAGTTGCAAGATCACCCAGCTAGCCTATGATGGGCTGTCACTAGATAGGCTTAACTGTCAACTTTCCCATGGCTGCGACCTTCTCAGCCAGAGCTACACTCAAGAATACACGATCAATGAAACCCTATGGGGAAAATCAAACTCCGACATGATACAAGTTGCAAGATCACCCAGCTAGCCTATGATGGGCTGTCACTAGATAGGCTTAACTGTCAACTTTCCCATGGCTGCGACCTTCTCAGCCAGAGCTACACTCAAGAATACACGATCAATGAAACCCTATGGGGAAAATCAAACTCCGACATGATACAAGTTGCAAGATCACCCAGCTAGCCTATGATGGGCTGTCACTAGATAGGCTTAACTGTCAACTTTCCCATGGCTGCGTCGTTCTCAGCCCGAGCTACACTCAAGAGTACACGATCAATGAAGCGCTATGGGGAAAATTAAACTCCTGCTTGATAGAAGTTGCCGAGTAAACGATCAATGAAACTCTATGGGGAAAATCCAACTCCGGCATGATACAAGTTGCAAGATCACCCAGCTAGCCTATGATGGGCTGTCACTAGATAGGCTTAACTGTCAACTTTCCCATGGCTGGGACCTTCTCAGCCAGAGCTACACTCAAGAATACACGATCAATGAAACCCTATGGGGAAAATCAAACTCCGACATGATACAAGTTGCAAGATCACCCAGCTAGCCTATGATGGGCTGTCACTAGATAGGCTTAACTGTCAACTTTCCCATGGCTGCGACCTTCTCAGCCAGAGCTACACTCAAGAATACACGATCAATGAAACCCTATGGGGAAAATCAAACTCCGACATGATACAAGTTGCAAGATCACCCAGCTAGCCTATGATGGGCTGTCACTAGATAGGCTTAACTGTCAACTTTCCCATGGCTGCGTCGTTCTCAGCCCGAGCTACACTCAAGAGTACACGATCAATGAAGCGCTATGGGGAAAATTAAACTCCTGCTTGATAGAAGTTGCCGAATAAACGATCAATGAAACTCTATGGGGAAAATCCATCTCCGGCATGATACAAGTTGCAAGATCACCCAGCTAGCCTATGATGGGCTGTCACTAGATAGGCTTAACTGTCAACTTTCCCATGGCTGGGACCTTCTCAGCCAGAGCTACACTCAAGAATACACGATCAATGAAACCCTATGGGGAAAATCAAACTCCGACATGATACAAGTTGCAAGATCACCCAGCTAGCCTATGATGGGCTGTCACTAGATAGGCTTAACTGTCAACTTTCCCATGGCTGCGTCGTTCTCAGCCCGAGCTACACTCAAGAGTACACGATCAATGAAGCGCTATGGGGAAAATTAAACTCCTGCTTGATAGAAGTTGCCGAGTAAACGATCAATGAAACTCTATGGGGAAAATCCAACTCCGGCATGATACAAGTTGCAAGATCACCCAGCTAGCCTATGATGGGCTGTCACTAGATAGGCTTAACTGTCAACTTTCCCATGGCTGCGACCTTCTCAGCCAGAGCTACACTCAAGAATACACGATCAATGAAACCCTATGGGGAAAATCAAACTCCGACATGATACAAGTTGCAAGATCACCCAGCTAGCCTATGATGGGCTGTCACTAGATAGGCTTAACTGTCAACTTTCCCATGGCTGCGACCTTCTCAGCCAGAGCTACACTCAAGAATACACGATCAATGAAACCCTATGGGGAAAATCAAACTCCGACATGATACAAGTTGCAAGATCACCCAGCTAGCCTATGATGGGCTGTCACTAGATAGGCTTAACTGTCAACTTTCCCATGGCTGCGTCGTTCTCAGCCCGAGCTACACTCAAGAGTACACGATCAATGAAACGCTACGGGGAAAATTAAACTCCTGCTTGATAGAAGTTGCCGAGTAAACGATCAATGAAACCCTATGGGGAAAATCCAACTCCGGCATGATACAAGTTGCAAGATCACCCAGCTAGCCTATGATGGGCTGTCACTAGATAGGCTTAACTGTCAACTTTCCCATGGCTGCGACCTTCTCAGCCAGAGCTACACTCAAGAATACACGATCAATGAAACCCTATGGGGAAAATCAAACTCCGACATGATACAAGTTGCAAGATCACCCAGCTAGCCTATGATGGGCTGTCACTAGATATGCTTAACTGTCAACTTTCCCATGGCTGCGTCGTTCTCAGCCCGAGCTACACTCAAGAGTACACGATCAATGAAGCGCTATGGGGAAAATTAAACTCCTGCTTGATAGAAGTTGCCGAGTAAACGATCAATGAAACTCTATGGGGAAAATCCAACTCCGGCATGATACAAGTTGCAAGATCACCCAGCTAGCCTATGATGGGCTGTCACTAGATAGGCTTAACTGTCAACTTTCCCATGGCTGCGACCTTCTCAGCCAGAGCTACACTCAAGAATACACGATCAATGAAACCCTATGGGGAAAATCAAACTCCGACATGATACAAGTTGCAAGATCACCCAGCTAGCCTATGATGGGCTGTCACTAGATAGGCTTAACTGTCAACTTTCCCATGGCTGCGACCTTCTCAGCCAGAGCTACACTCAAGAATACACGATCAATGAAACCCTATGGGGAAAATCAAACTCCGACATGATACAAGTTGCAAGATCACCCAGCTAGCCTATGATGGGCTGTCACTAGATAGGCTTAACTGTCAACTTTCCCATGGCTGCGTCGTTCTCAGCCCGAGCTACACTCAAGAGTACACGATCAATGAAGCGCTATGGGGAAAATTAAACTCCTGCTTGATAGAAGTTGCCGAGTAAACGATCAATGAAACTCTATGGGGAAAATCCAACTCCGGCATGATACAAGTTGCAAGATCACCCAGCTAGCCTATGATGGGCTGTCACTAGATAGGCTTAACTGTCAACTTTCCCATGGCTGGGACCTTCTCAGCCAGAGCTACACTCAAGAATACACGATCAATGAAACCCTATGGGGAAAATCAAACTCCGACATGATACAAGTTGCAAGATCACCCAGCTAGCCTATGATGGGCTGTCACTAGATAGGCTTAACTGTCAACTTTCCCATGGCTGCGACCTTCTCAGCCAGAGCTACACTCAAGAATACACGATCAATGAAACCCTATGGGGAAAATCAAACTCCGACATGATACAAGTTGCAAGATCACCCAGCTAGCCTATGATGGGCTGTCACTAGATAGGCTTAACTGTCAACTTTCCCATGGCTGCGTCGTTCTCAGCCCGAGCTACACTCAAGAGTACACGATCAATGAAGCGCTATGGGGAAAATTAAACTCCTGCTTGATAGAAGTTGCCGAGTAAACGATCAATGAAACTCTATGGGGAAAATCCATCTCCGGCATGATACAAGTTGCAAGATCACCCAGCTAGCCTATGATGGGCTGTCACTAGATAGGCTTAACTGTCAACTTTCCCATGGCTGGGACCTTCTCAGCCAGAGCTACACTCAAGAATACACGATCAATGAAACCCTATGGGGAAAATCAAACTCCGACATGATACAAGTTGCAAGATCACCCAGCTAGCCTATGATGGGCTGTCACTAGATAGGCTTAACTGTCAACTTTCCCATGGCTGCGTCGTTCTCAGCCCGAGCTACACTCAAGAGTACACGATCAATGAAGCGCTATGGGGAAAATTAAACTCCTGCTTGATAGAAGTTGCCGAGTAAACGATCAATGAAACATTATGGGGAAAATCCAACTCCGGCATGATACAAGTTGCAAGATCACCCAGCTAGCCTATGATGGGCTGTCACTAGATAGGCTTAACTGTCAACTTTCCCATGGCTGGGACCTTCTCAGCCAGAGCTACACTCAAGAATACACGATCAATGAAACCCTATGGGGAAAATCAAACTCCGACATGATACAAGTTGCAAGATCACCCAGCTAGCCTATGATGGGCTGTCACTAGATAGGCTTAACTGTCAACTTTCCCATGGCTGCGACCTTCTCAGCCAGAGCTACACTCAAGAATACACGATCAATGAAACCCTATGGGGAAAATCAAACTCCGACATGATACAAGTTGCAAGATCACCCAGCTAGCCTATGATGGGCTGTCACTAGATAGGCTTAACTGTCAACTTTCCCATGGCTGCGACCTTCTCAGCCAGAGCTACACTCAAGAATACACGATCAATGAAACCCTATGGGGAAAATCAAACTCCGACATGATACAAGTTGCAAGATCACCCAGCTAGCCTATGATGGGCTGTCACTAGATAGGCTTAACTGTCAACTTTCCCATGGCTGCGTCGTTCTCAGCCCGAGCTACACTCAAGAGTACACGATCAATGAAGCGCTACGGGGAAAATTAAACTCCTGCTTGATAGAAGTTGCCGAGTAAACGATCAATGAAACATTATGGGGAAAATCCAACTCCGGCATGATACAAGTTGCAAGATCACCCAGCTAGCCTATGATGGGCTGTCACTAGATAGGCTTAACTGTCAACTTTCCCATGGCTGGGACCTTCTCAGCCAGAGCTACACTCAAGAATACACGATCAATGAAACCCTATGGGGAAAATCAAACTCCGACATGATACAAGTTGCAAGATCACCCAGCTAGCCTATGATGGGCTGTCACTAGATAGGCTTAACTGTCAACTTTCCCATGGCTGCGACCTTCTCAGCCAGAGCTACACTCAAGAATACACGATCAATGAAACCCTATGGGGAAAATCAAACTCCGACATGATACAAGTTGCAAGATCACCCAGCTAGCCTATGATGGGCTGTCACTAGATAGGCTTAACTGTCAACTTTCCCATGGCTGCGTCGTTCTCAGCCCGAGCTACACTCAAGAGTACACGATCAATGAAGCGCTACGGGGAAAATTAAACTCCTGCTTGATAGAAGTTGCCGAGTAAACGATAAATGAAACCCTATGGGGAAAATCCAACTCCGGCATGATACAACTTGCAAGATCACCCAACTAGCCTATGATGGGCTGTCACTAGATAGGCTTAACTGTCAACTTTCCCATGGCTGCGACCTTCTCAGCCAGAGCTACACTCAAGAAAACACGATCAATGAAACCCTATGGGGAAAATCAAACTCCGACATGATACAAGTTGCAAGATCACCCAGCTAGCCTATGATGGGCTGTCACTAGATAGGCTTAACTGTCAACTTTCCCATGGCTGCGTCGTTCCCAGCCCGAGCTACACTCAAGAGTACACGATCAATGAAGCGCTATGGGGAAAATTAAACTCCTGCTTGATAGAAGTTGCCGAGTAAACGATCAATGAAACTCTATGGGGAAAATCCAACTCCGGCATGATACAAGTTGCAAGATCACCCAGCTAGCCTATGATGGGCTGTCACTAGATAGGCTTAACTGTCAACTTTCCCATGGCTGGGACCTTCTCAGCCAGAGCTACACTCAAGAATACACGATCAATGAAACCCTATGGGGAAAATCAAACTCCGACATGATACAAGTTGCAAGATCACCCAGCTAGCCTATGATGGGCTGTCACTAGATAGGCTTAACTGTCAACTTTCCCATGGCTGCGACCTTCTCAGCCAGAGCTACACTCAAGAATACACGATCAATGAAACCCTATGGGGAAAATCAAACTCCGACATGATACAAGTTGCAAGATCACCCAGCTAGCCTATGATGGGCTGTCACTAGATAGGCTTAACTGTCAACTTTCCCATGGCTGCGACCTTCTCAGCCAGAGCTACACTCAAGAATACACGATCAATGAAACCCTATGGGGAAAATCAAACTCCGGCATGATACAAGTTGCAAGATCACCCAGCTAGCCTATGATGGGCTGTCACTAGATAGGCTTAACTGTCAACTTTCCCATGGCTGCGTCGTTCTCAGCCCGAGCTACACTCAAGAGTACACGATCAATGAAGCGCTACGGGGAAAATTAAACTCCTGCTTGATAGAAGTTGCCGAGTAAACGATCAATGAAACCCTATGGGGAAAATCCAACTCCGGCATGATACAAGTTGCAAGATCACCCAGCTAGCCTATGATGGGCTGTCACTAGATAGGCTTAACTGTCAACTTTCCCATGGCTGCGACCTTCTCAGCCAGAGCTACACTCAAGAATACACGATCAATGAAACCCTATGGGGAAAATCAAACTCCGACATGATACAAGTTGCAAGATCACCCAGCTAGCCTATGATGGACTGTCACTAGATATGCTTAACTGTCAACTTTCCCATGGCTGCGTCGTTCTCAGCCCGAGCTACACTCAAGAGTACACGATCAATGAAGCGCTACGGGGAAAATTAAACTCCTGCTTGATAGAAGTTGCCGAGTAAACGATCAATGAAACTCTATGGGGAAAATCCAACTCCGGCATGAGACAAGTTACAAGATCACCCAGCTAGCCTATGATGGGCTGTCACTAGATAGGCTTAACTGTCAACTTTCCCATGGCTGCGACCTTCTCAGCCAGAGCTACACTCAAGAATACACGATCAATGAAACCCTATGGGGAAAATCAAACTCCGACATGATACAAGTTGCAAGATCACCCAGCTAGCCTATGATGGGCTGTCACTAGATAGGCTTAACTGTCAACTTTCCCATGGCTGCGACCTTCTCAGCCAGAGCTACACTCAAGAATACACGATCAATGAAACCCTATGGGGAAAATCAAACTCCGACATGATACAAGTTGCAAGATCACCCAGCTAGCCTATGATGGGCTGTCACTAGATAGGCTTAACTGTCAACTTTCCCATGGCTGCGTCGTTCTCAGCCCGAGCTACACTCAAGAGTACACGATCAATGAAGCGCTATGGGGAAAATTAAACTCCTGCTTGATAGAAGTTGCCGAGTAAACGATCAATGAAACATTATGGGGAAAATCCAACTCCGGCATAATACAAGTTGCAAGATCACCCAGCTAGCCTATGATGGGCTGTCACTAGATAGGCTTAACTGTCAACTTTCCCATGGCTGGGACCTTCTCAGCCAGAGCTACACTCAAGAATACACGATCAATGAAACCCTATGGGGAAAATCAAACTCCGACATGATACAAGTTGCAAGATCACCCAGCTAGCCTATGATGGGCTGTCACTAGATAGGCTTAACTGTCAACTTTCCCATGGCTGCGACCTTCTCAGCCAGAGCTACACTCAAGAATACACGATCAATGAAACCCTATGGGGAAAATCAAACTCCGACATGATACAAGTTGCAAGATCACCCAGCTAGCCTATGATGGGCTGTCACTAGATAGGCTTAACTGTCAACTTTCCCATGGCTGCGTCGTTCTCAGCCCGAGCTACACTCAAGAGTACACGATCAATGAAGCGCTACGGGGAAAATTAAACTCCTGCTTGATAGAAGTTGCCGAGTAAACGATAAATGAAACCCTATGGGGAAAATCCAACTCCGGCATGATACAAGTTGCAAGATCACCCAGCTAGCCTATGATGGGCTGTCACTAGATAGGCTTAACTGTCAACTTTCCCATGGCTGCGACCTTCTCAGCCAGAGCTACACTCAAGAATACACGATCAATGAAACCCTATGGGGAAAATCAAACTCCGACATGATACAAGTTGCAAGATCACCCAGCTAGCCTATGATGGGCTGTCACTAGATAGGCTTAACTGTCAACTTTCCCATGGCTGCGTCGTTCTCAGCCCGAGCTACACTCAAGAGTACACGATCAATGAAGCGCTATGGGGAAAATTAAACTCCTGCTTGATAGAAGTTGCCGAGTAAACGATCAATGAAACTCTATGGGGAAAATCCAACTCCGGCATGATACAAGTTGCAAGATCACCCAGCTAGCCTATGATGGGCTGTCACTAGATAGGCTTAACTGTCAACTTTCCCATGGCTGGGACCTTCTCAGCCAGAGCTACACTCAAGAATACACGATCAATGAAACCCTATGGGGAAAATCAAACTCCGACATGATACAAGTTGCAAGATCACCCAGCTAGCCTATGATGGGCTGTCACTAGATAGGCTTAACTGTCAACTTTCCCATGGCTGCGACCTTCTCAGCCAGAGCTACACTCAAGAATACACGATCAATGAAACCCTATGGGGAAAATCAAACTCCGACATGATACAAGTTGCAAGATCACCCAGCTAGCCTATGATGGGCTGTCACTAGATAGGCTTAACTGTCAACTTTCCCATGGCTGCGTCGTTCTCAGCCCGAGCTACACTCAAGAGTACACGATCAATGAAGCGCTAGGGGGAAAATTAAACTCCTGCTTGATAGAAGTTGCCGAGTAAACGATCAATGAAACTCTATGGGGAAAATCAAACTCCGACATGATACAAGTTGCAAGATCACCCAGCTAGCCTATGATGGGCTGTCACTAGATAGGCTTAACTGTCAACTTTCCCATGGCTGCGACCTTCTCAGCCAGAGCTACACTCAAGAATACACGATCAATGAAACCCTATGGGGAAAATCAAACTCCGACATGATACAAGTTGCAAGATCACCCAGCTAGCCTATGATGGGCTGTCACTAGATAGGCTTAACTGTCAACTTTCCCATGGCTGCGTCGTTCTCAGCCCGAGCTACACTCAAGAGTACACGATCAATGAAGCGCTACGGGGAAAATTAAACTCCTGCTTGATAGAAGTTGCCGAGTAAACGATCAATGAAACCCTATGGGGAAAATCCAACTCCGGCATGATACAAGTTGCAAGATCACCCAGCTAGCCTATGATGGGCTGTCACTAGATAGGCTTAACTGTCAACTTTCCCATGGCTGCGACCTTCTCAGCCAGAGCTACACTCAAGAATACACGATCAATGAAACCCTATGGGGAAAATCAAACTCCGACATGATACAAGTTGCAAGATCACCCAGCTAGCCTATGATGGGCTGTCACTAGATATGCTTAACTGTCAACTTTCCCATGGCTGCGTCGTTCTCAGCCCGAGCTACACTCAAGAGTACACGATCAATGAAGCGCTATGGGGAAAATTAAACTCCTGCTTGATAGAAGTTGCCGAGTAAACGATCAATGAAACTCTATGGGGAAAATCCAACTCCGGCATGATACAAGTTGCAAGATCACCCAGCTAGCCTATGATGGGCTGTCACTAGATAGGCTTAACTGTCAACTTTCCCATGGCTGCGACCTTCTCAGCCAGAGCTACACTCAAGAATACACGATCAATGAAACCCTA
>NW_027440900.1:0-53547 GCF_031893055.1 Leptodactylus fuscus
TCTAGCTGGGTGATCTTGCAACTTGTATCATGCCGGAGTTTGATTTTCACCATAGGGTTTCATTGATCGCTTACTCGGCAAATTGTATGAAGCAGGATTTCTACTTTCCCCTTAGCGCTTCATTGATCGTGTACTCTTGAGTGTAGCTCGGGCTGAGAATGACGCAGCCATGGGAAAGTTGACAGTTAAGCCTATCTAGTGACAGCCCATCATAGGCTAGCTGGGTGATCTTGCAACTTGTACCATGTCGGAGTTTGATTTTCCCCATAGGGTTTCATTGATCGTGTACTCTTGAGTATAGCTCGGGCTGAGAAGGTCGCAGCCATGGGAAAGTTGACAGTTAAGCCTATCTAGTGACAACCCATCATAGGCTAGCTGGGTGATCTTGCAACTTGTATCATGCCGGAGTTTGATTTTCACCATAGGGTTTCATTGATCGCTTGCTCGGCAATTTGAATGAAGCAGGATTTCTACTTACCCATTAGCGCTTCATTGATCGTGTACTCTTGAGTGTAGATCGGGCTGAGAATGTCGCAACCATGGGAAAGTTGACAGTTAAGCCTATCTAGTGACAGCCCATCATAGGCTAGCTGGGTGATCTTGCAACTTGTACCATGTCGGAGTTTGATTTTCCCCATAGGGTTTCATTGATCGTGTACTCTTGAGTATAGCTCGGGCTGAGAAGGTCGCAGCCATGGGAAAGTTGACAGTTAAGCCTATCTAGTGACAACCCATCATAGGCTAGCTGGGTGATCTTGCAACTTGTATCATGCCGGAGTTTGATTTTCACCATAGGGTTTCATTGATCGCTTACTCGGCAAATTGTATGAAGCAGGATTTCTACTTTCCCCTTAGCGCTTCATTGATCGTGTACTCTTGAGTGTAGCTCGGGCTGAGAATGACGCAGCCATGGGAAAGTTGACAGTTAAGCCTATCTAGTGACAGCCCATCATAGGCTAGCTGGGTGATCTTGCAACTTGTATCGTGCCGGAGTTTGATTTTCACCATAGGGTTTCATTGATCGCTTGCTCGGCAACTTGAATGAAGCAGGATTTCTACTTTCCCCTTAGCGCTTCATTGATCGTGTACTCTTGAGTGTAGATCGGGCTGAGAATGTCGCAACCATGGGAAAGTTGACAGTTAAGCCTATCTAGTGACAGCCCATCATAGGCTAGCTGGGTGATCTTGCAACTTGTACCATGTCGGAGTTTGATTTTCCCCATAGGGTTTCATTGATCGTGTACTCTTGAGTATAGCTCGGGCTGAGAAGGTCGCAGCCATGGGAAAGTTGACAGTTAAGCCTATCTAGTGACAACCCATCATAGGCTAGCTGGGTGATCTTGCAACTTGTATCATGCCGGAGTTTGATTTTCACCATAGGGTTTCATTGATCGCTTACTCGGCAACTTGTATGAAGCAGGATTTCTACTTTCCCCTTAGCGCTTCATTGATCGTGTACTCTTGAGTGTAGCTCGGGCTGAGAATGACGCAGCCATGGGAAAGTTGACAGTTAAGCCTATCTAGTGACAGCCCATCATAGGCCAGCTGGGTGAGCTTGCAACTTGTACCATGTCGGAGTTTGATTTTCCCCATAGGGTTTCATTGATCGTGTGCTCTTGAGTGTAGCTCGGGCTGAGAAGGTCGCAGCCATGTGAAAGTTAACAGTTAAGCCTATCTAGTGACAACCCATCATAGGCTAGCTGGGTGATCTTGCAACTTGTATCATGCCGGAGTTTGATTTTCACCATAGGGTTTCATTGATCGCTTGCTCGGCAATTTGAATGAAGCAGGATTTCTACTTTCCCCTTAGCGCTTCATTGATCGTGTACTCTTGAGTGTAGCTCGGGCTGAGAATGACGCAGCCATGGGAAAGTTGACAGTTAAGCCTATCTAGTGACAGCCCATCATAGGCTAGCTGGGTGATCTTGCAACTTGTACCATGTCGGAGTTTGATTTTCCCCATAGGGTTTCATTGATCGTGTACTCTTGAGTATAGCTCGGGCTGAGAAGGTCGCAGCCATGGGAAAGTTGACAGTTAAGCCTATCTAGTGACAACCCATCATAGGCTAGCTGGGTGATCTTGCAACTTGTATCATGCCGGAGTTTGATTTTCACCATAGGGTTTCATTGATCGCTTGCTCGGCAATTTGAATGAAGCAGGATTTCTACTTTCCCCTTAGCGCTTCATTGATCGTGTACTCTTGAGTGTAGCTCGGGCTGAGAATGACGCAGCCATGGGAAAGTTGACAGTTAAGCCTATCTAGTGACATCCCATCATAGGCTAGCTGGGTGATCTTGCAACTTGTACCATGTCGGAGTTTGATTTTCCCCATAGGGTTTCATTGATCGTGTACTCTTGAGTATAGCTCGGGCTGAGAAGGTCGCAGCCATGGGAAAGTTGACAGTTAAGCCTATCTAGTGACAACCCATCATAGGCTAGCTGGGTGATCTTGCAACTTGTATCATGCCGGAGTTTGATTTTCACCATAGGGTTTCATTGATCGCTTACTCGGCAACTTGTATGAAGCAGGATTTCTACTTTCCCCTTAGCGCTTCATTGATCGTGTACTCTTGAGTGTAGCTCGGGCTGAGAATGACGCAGCCATGGGAAAGTTGACAGTTAAGCCTATCTAGTGACAGCCCATCATAGGCTAGCTGGGTGAGCTTGCAACTTGTACCATGTCGGAGTTTGATTTTCCCCATAGGGTTTCATTGATCGTGTACTCTTGAGTATAGCTCGGGCTGAGAAGGTCGCAGCCATGGGAAAGTTGACAGTTAAGCCTATCTAGTGACAACCCATCATAGGCTAGCTGGGTGATCTTGCAACTTGTATCATGCCGGAGTTTGATTTTCACCATAGGGTTTCATTGATCGCTTGCTCGGCAATTTGAATGAAGCAGGATTTCTACTTACCCCTTAGCGCTTCATTGATCGTGTACTCTTGAGTGTAGATCGGGCTGAGAATGACGCAGCCATGGGAAAGTTGACAGTTAAGCCTATCTAGTGACAGCCCATCATAGGCTAGCTGGGTGATCTTGCAACTTGTACCATGTCGGAGTTTGATTTTCCCCATAGGGTTTCATTGATCGTGTACTCTTGAGTATAGCTCGGGCTGAAAAGGTCGCAGCCATGGGAAAGTTGACAGTTAAGCCTATCTAGTGACAACCCATCATAGGCTAGCTGGGTGATCTTGCAACTTGTATCATGCCGGAGTTTGATTTTCACCATAGGGTTTCATTGATCGCTTGCTCGGCAATTTGAATGAAGCAGGATTTCTACTTTCCCCTTAGCGCTTCATTGATCGTGTACTCTTGAGTGTAGCTCGGGCTGAGAATGACGCAGCCATGGGAAAGTTGACAGTTAAGCCTATCTAGTGACAGCCCATCATAGGCTAGCTGGGTGATCTTGCAACTTGTACCATGTCGGAGTTTGATTTTCCCCATAGGGTTTCATTGATCGTGTACTCTTGAGTATAGCTCGGGCTGAGAAGGTCGCAGCCATGGGAAAGTTGACAGTTAAGCCTATCTAGTGACAACCCATCATAGGCTAGCTGGGTGATCTTGCAACTTGTATCATGCCGGAGTTTGATTTTCACCATAGGGTTTCATTGATCGCTTACTCGGCAACTTGTATGAAGCAGGATTTCTACTTTCCCCTTAGCGCTTCATTGATCGTGTACTCTTGAGTGTAGCTCGGGCTGAGAATGACGCAGCCATGGGAAAGTTGACAGTTAAGCCTATCTAGTGACAGCCCATCATAGGCTAGCTGGGTGAGCTTGCAACTTGTACCATGTCGGAGTTTGATTTTCCCCATAGGGTTTCATTGATCGTGTACTCTTGAGTATAGCTCGGGCTGAGAAGGTCGCAGCCATGGGAAAGTTGACAGTTAAGCCTATCTAGTGACAACCCATCATAGGCTAGCTGGGTGATCTTGCAACTTGTATCATGCCGGAGTTTGATTTTCACCATAGGGTTTCATTGATCGCTTGCTCGGCAATTTGAATGAAGCAGGATTTCTACTTACCCCTTAGCGCTTCATTGATCGTGTACTCTTGAGTGTAGATCGGGCTGAGAATGACGCAGCCATGGGAAAGTTGACAGTTAAGCCTATCTAGTGACAACCCATCATAGGCTAGCTGGGTGATCTTGCAACTTGTATCATGCCGGAGTTTGATTTTCACCATAGGGTTTCATTGATCGCTTGCTCGGCAACTTGAATGAAGCAGGATTTCTACTTTCCCTTAGCGCTTCATTGATCGTGTACTCTTGAGTGTAGATCGGGCTGAGAATGTCGCAACCATGGAAAGTTGACAGTTAAGCCTATCTAGTGACAGCCCATCATAGGCTAGCTGGGTGATCTTGCAACTTGTACCATGTCGGAGTTTGATTTTCCCCATAGGGTTTCATTGATCGTGTACTCTTGAGTATAGCTCGGGCTGAGAAGGTCGCAGCCATGGGAAAGTTGACAGTTAAGCCTATCTAGTGACAACCCATCATAGGCTAGCTGGGTGATCTTGCAACTTGTATCATGCCGGAGTTTGATTTTCACCATAGGGTTTCATTGATCGCTTACTCGGCAAATTGTATGAAGCAGGATTTCTACTTTCCCCTTAGCGCTTCATTGATCGTGTACTCTTGAGTGTAGCTCGGGCTGAGAATGACGCAGCCATGGGAAAGTTGACAGTTAAGCCTATCTAGTGACAGCCCATCATAGGCTAGCTGGGTGATCTTGCAACTTGTACCATGTCGGAGTTTGATTTTCCCCATAGGGTTTCATTGATCGTGTACTCTTGAGTATAGCTCGGGCTGAGAAGGTCGCAGCCATGGGAAAGTTGACAGTTAAGCCTATCTAGTGACAACCCATCATAGGCTAGCTGGGTGATCTTGCAACTTGTATCATGCCGGAGTTTGATTTTCACCATAGGGTTTCATTGATCGCTTGCTCGGCAATTTGAATGAAGCAGGATTTCTACTTACCCATTAGCGCTTCATTGATCGTGTACTCTTGAGTGTAGATCGGGCTGAGAATGTCGCAACCATGGGAAAGTTGACAGTTAAGCCTATCTAGTGACAGCCCATCATAGGCTAGCTGGGTGATCTTGCAACTTGTACCATGTCGGAGTTTGATTTTCCCCATAGGGTTTCATTGATCGTGTACTCTTGAGTATAGCTCGGGCTGAGAAGGTCGCAGCCATGGGAAAGTTGACAGTTAAGCCTATCTAGTGACAACCCATCATAGGCTAGCTGGGTGATCTTGCAACTTGTATCATGCCGGAGTTTGATTTTCACCATAGGGTTTCATTGATCGCTTACTCGGCAAATTGTATGAAGCAGGATTTCTACTTTCCCCTTAGCGCTTCATTGATCGTGTACTCTTGAGTGTAGCTCGGGCTGAGAATGACGCAGCCATGGGAAAGTTGACAGTTAAGCCTATCTAGTGACAGCCCATCATAGGCTAGCTGGGTGATCTTGCAACTTGTATCGTGCCGGAGTTTGATTTTCACCATAGGGTTTCATTGATCGCTTGCTCGGCAACTTGAATGAAGCAGGATTTCTACTTTCCCCTTAGCGCTTCATTGATCGTGTACTCTTGAGTGTAGATCGGGCTGAGAATGTCGCAACCATGGGAAAGTTGACAGTTAAGCCTATCTAGTGACAGCCCATCATAGGCTAGCTGGGTGATCTTGCAACTTGTACCATGTCGGAGTTTGATTTTCCCCATAGGGTTTCATTGATCGTGTACTCTTGAGTATAGCTCGGGCTGAGAAGGTCGCAGCCATGGGAAAGTTGACAGTTAAGCCTATCTAGTGACAACCCATCATAGGCTAGCTGGGTGATCTTGCAACTTGTATCATGCCGGAGTTTGATTTTCACCATAGGGTTTCATTGATCGCTTACTCGGCAACTTGTATGAAGCAGGATTTCTACTTTCCCCTTAGCGCTTCATTGATCGTGTACTCTTGAGTGTAGCTCGGGCTGAGAATGACGCAGCCATGGGAAAGTTGACAGTTAAGCCTATCTAGTGACAGCCCATCATAGGCTAGCTGGGTGAGCTTGCAACTTGTACCATGTCGGAGTTTGATTTTCCCCATAGGGTTTCATTGATCGTGTACTCTTGAGTATAGCTCGGGCTGAGAAGGTCGCAGCCATGGGAAAGTTGACAGTTAAGCCTATCTAGTGACAACCCATCATAGGCTAGCTGGGTGATCTTGCAACTTGTATCATGCCGGAGTTTGATTTTCACCATAGGGTTTCATTGATCGCTTGCTCGGCAATTTGAATGAAGCAGGATTTCTACTTACCCCTTAGCGCTTCATTGATCGTGTACTCTTGAGTGTAGATCGGGCTGAGAATGACGCAGCCATGGGAAAGTTGACAGTTAAGCCTATCTAGTGACAGCCCATCATAGGCTAGCTGGGTGATCTTGCAACTTGTACCATGTCGGAGTTTGATTTTCCCCATAGGGTTTCATTGATCGTGTACTCTTGAGTATAGCTCGGGCTGAAAAGGTCGCAGCCATGGGAAAGTTGACAGTTAAGCCTATCTAGTGACAACCCATCATAGGCTAGCTGGGTGATCTTGCAACTTGTATCATGCCGGAGTTTGATTTTCACCATAGGGTTTCATTGATCGCTTGCTCGGCAATTTGAATGAAGCAGGATTTCTACTTTCCCCTTAGCGCTTCATTGATCGTGTACTCTTGAGTGTAGCTCGGGCTGAGAATGACGCAGCCATGGGAAAGTTGACAGTTAAGCCTATCTAGTGACAGCCCATCATAGGCTAGCTGGGTGATCTTGCAACTTGTACCATGTCGGAGTTTGATTTTCCCCATAGGGTTTCATTGATCGTGTACTCTTGAGTATAGCTCGGGCTGAAAAGGTCGCAGCCATGGGAAAGATGACAGTTAAGCCTATCTAGTGACAACCCATCATAGGCTAGCTGGGTGATCTTGCAACTTGTATCATGCCGGAGTTTGATTTTCACCATAGGGTTTCATTGATCGCTTACTCGGCAACTTGTATGAAGCAGGATTTCTACTTTCCCCTTAGCGCTTCATTGATCGTGTACTCTTGAGTGTAGCTCGGGCTGAGAATGACGCAGCCATGGGAAAGTTGACAGTTAAGCCTATCTAGTGACAGCCCATCATAGGCTAGCTGGGTGAGCTTGCAACTTGTACCATGTCGGAGTTTGATTTTCCCAATAGGGTTTCATTGATCGTGTACTCTTGAGTATAGCTCGGGCTGAGAAGGTCGCAGCCATGGGAAAGTTGACAGTTAAGCTTATCTAGTGACAACCCATCATGGGCTAGCTGGGTGATCTTGCAACTTGTATCATGCCGGAGTTTGATTTTCACCATAGGGTTTCATTGATCGCTTACTCGGCAACTTGTATGAAGCAGGATTTCTACTTTCCCCTTAGCGCTTCATTGATCGTGTACTCTTGAGTGTAGCTCGGGCTGAGAATGACGCAGCCATGGGAAAGTTGACAGTTAAGCCTATCTAGTGACAGCCCATCATAGGCTAGCTGGGTGATCTTGCAACTTGTACCATGTCGGAGTTTGATTTTCCCCATAGGGTTTCATTGATCGTGTACTCTTGAGTATAGCTCGGGCTGAGAAGGTCGCAGCCATGGGAAAGTTGACAGTTAAGCCTATCTAGTGACAACCCATCATAGGCTAGCTGGGTGATCTTGCAACTTGTATCATGCCGGAGTTTGATTTTCACCATAGGGTTTCATTGATCGCTTACTCGGCAACTTGTATGAAGCAGGATTTCTACTTTCCCCTTAGCGCTTCATTGATCGTGTACTCTTGAGTGTAGCTCGGGCTGAGAATGACGCAGCCATGGGAAAGTTGACAGTTAAGCCTATCTAGTGACAGCCCATCATAGGCCAGCTGGGTGAGCTTGCAACTTGTACCATGTCGGAGTTTGATTTTCCCCATAGGGTTTCATTGATCGTGTGCTCTTGAGTGTAGCTCGGGCTGAGAAGGTCGCAGCCATGTGAAAGTTAACAGTTAAGCCTATCTAGTGACAACCCATCATAGGCTAGCTGGGTGATCTTGCAACTTGTATCATGCCGGAGTTTGATTTTCACCATAGGGTTTCATTGATCGCTTGCTCGGCAATTTGAATGAAGCAGGATTTCTACTTTCCCCTTAGCGCTTCATTGATCGTGTACTCTTGAGTGTAGCTCGGGCTGAGAATGACGCAGCCATGGGAAAGTTGACAGTTAAGCCTATCTAGTGACAGCCCATCATAGGCTAGCTGGGTGATCTTGCAACTTGTACCATGTCGGAGTTTGATTTTCCCCATAGGGTTTCATTGATCGTGTACTCTTGAGTATAGCTCGGGCTGAGAAGGTCGCAGCCATGGGAAAGTTGACAGTTAAGCCTATCTAGTGACAACCCATCATAGGCTAGCTGGGTGATCTTGCAACTTGTATCATGCCGGAGTTTGATTTTCACCATAGGGTTTCATTGATCGCTTACTCGGCAACTTGTATGAAGCAGGATTTCTACTTTCCCCTTAGCGCTTCATTGATCGTGTACTCTTGAGTGTAGCTCGGGCTGAGAATGACGCAGCCATGGGAAAGTTGACAGTTAAGCCTATCTAGTGACAGCCCATCATGGGCTAGCTGGGTGATCTTGCAACTTGTACCATGTCGGAGTTTGATTTTCCCCATAGGGTTTCATTGATCGTGTACTCTTGAGTATAGCTCGGGCTGAGAAGGTCGCAGCCATGGGAAAGTTGACAGTTAAGCCTATCTAGTGACAACCCATCATAGGCTAGCTGGGTGATCTTGCAACTTGTATCATGCCGGAGTTTGATTTTCACCATAGGGTTTCATTGATCGCTTGCTCGGCAATTTGAATGAAGCAGGATTTCTACTTTCCCCTTAGCGCTTCATTGATCGTGTACTCTTGAGTGTAGCTCGGGCTGAGAATGACGCAGCCATGGGAAAGTTGACAGTTAAGCCTATCTAGTGACAGCCCATCATAGGCTAGCTGGGTGATCTTGCAACTTGTACCATGTCGGAGTTTGATTTTCCCCATAGGGTTTCATTGATCGTGTACTCTTGAGTATAGCTCGGGCTGAGAAGGTCGCAGCCATGGGAAAGTTGACAGTTAAGCCTATCTAGTGACAACCCATCATAGGCTAGCTGGGTGATCTTGCAACTTGTATCATGCCGGAGTTTGATTTTCACCATAGGGTTTCATTGATCGCTTACTCGGCAACTTGTATGAAGCAGGATTTCTACTTTCCCCTTAGCGCTTCATTGATCGTGTACTCTTGAGTGTAGCTCGGGCTGAGAATGACGCAGCCATGGGAAAGTTGACAGTTAAGCCTATCTAGTGACAGCCCATCATAGGCTAGCTGGGTGAGCTTGCAACTTGTACCATGTCGGAGTTTGATTTTCCCCATAGGGTTTCATTGATCGTGTACTCTTGAGTATAGCTCGGGCTGAGAAGGTCGCAGCCATGGGAAAGTTGACAGTTAAGCCTATCTAGTGACAACCCATCATAGGCTAGCTGGGTGATCTTGCAACTTGTATCATGCCGGAGTTTGATTTTCACCATAGGGTTTCATTGATCGCTTGCTCGGCAATTTGAATGAAGCAGGATTTCTACTTACCCCTTAGCGCTTCATTGATCGTGTACTCTTGAGTGTAGATCGGGCTGAGAATGACGCAGCCATGGGAAAGTTGACAGTTAAGCCTATCTAGTGACAGCCCATCATAGGCTAGCTGGGTGATCTTGCAACTTGTACCATGTCGGAGTTTGATTTTCCCCATAGGGTTTCATTGATCGTGTACTCTTGAGTATAGCTCGGGCTGAGAAGGTCGCAGCCATGGGAAAGTTGACAGTTAAGCCTATCTAGTGACAACCCATCATAGGCTAGCTGGGTGATCTTGCAACTTGTATCGTGCCGGAGTTTGATTTTCACCGTAGGGTTTCATTGATCGCTTGCTCGGCAACTTGAATGAAGCAGGATTTCTACTTTCCTCTTAGCGCTTCATTGATCGTGTACTCTTGAGTGTAGATCGGGCTGAGAATGTCGCAACCATGGGAAAGTTGACAGTTAAGCCTATCTAGTGACAGCCCATCATAGGCTAGCTGGGTGATCTTGCAACTTGTACCATGTCGGAGTTTGATTTTCCCCATAGGGTTTCATTGATCGTGTACTCTTGAGTATAGCTCGGGCTGAGAAGGTCGCAGCCATGGGAAAGTTGACAGTTAAGCCTATCTAGTGACAACCCATCATAGGCTAGCTGGGTGATCTTGCAACTTGTATCATGCCGGAGTTTGATTTTCACCATAGGGTTTCATTGATCGCTTACTCGGCAAATTGTATGAAGCAGGATTTCTACTTTCCCCTTAGCGCTTCATTGATCGTGTACTCTTGAGTGTAGCTCGGGCTGAGAATGACGCAGCCATGGGAAAGTTGACAGTTAAGCCTATCTAGTGACAGCCCATCATAGGCTAGCTGGGTGATCTTGCAACTTGTACCATGTCGGAGTTTGATTTTCCCCATAGGGTTTCATTGATCGTGTACTCTTGAGTATAGCTCGGGCTGAGAAGGTCGCAGCCATGGGAAAGTTGACAGTTAAGACTATCTAGTGACAACCCATCATAGGCTAGCTGGGTGATCTTGCAACTTGTATCATGCCGGAGTTTGATTTTCACCATAGGGTTTCATTGATCGCTTACTCGGCAACTTGTATGAAGCAGGATTTCTACTTTCCCCTTAGCGCTTCATTGATCGTGTACTCTTGAGTGTAGCTCGGGCTGAGAATGACGCAGCCATGGGAAAGTTGACAGTTAAGCCTATCTAGTGACAGCCCATCATAGGCTAGCTGGGTGAGCTTGCAACTTGTACCATGTCGGAGTTTGATTTTCCCCATAGGGTTTCATTGATCGTGTACTCTTGAGTATAGCTCGGGCTGAGAAGGTCGCAGCCATGGGAAAGTTGACAGTTAAGCCTATCTAGTGACAACCCATCATAGGCTAGCTGGGTGATCTTGCAACTTGTATCATGCCGGAGTTTGATTTTCACCATAGGGTTTCATTGATCGCTTACTCGGCAACTTGTATGAAGCAGGATTTCTACTTTCCCCTTAGCGCTTCATTGATCGTGTACTCTTGAGTGTAGCTCGGGCTGAGAATGACGCAGCCATGGGAAAGTTGACAGTTAAGCCTATCTAGTGACAGCCCATCATAGGCCAGCTGGGTGAGCTTGCAACTTGTACCATGTCGGAGTTTGATTTTCCCCATAGGGTTTCATTGATCGTGTGCTCTTGAGTGTAGCTCGGGCTGAGAAGGTCGCAGCCATGTGAAAGTTAACAGTTAAGCCTATCTAGTGACAACCCATCATAGGCTAGCTGGGTGATCTTGCAACTTGTATCATGCCGGAGTTTGATTTTCACCATAGGGTTTCATTGATCGCTTGCTCGGCAATTTGAATGAAGCAGGATTTCTACTTTCCCCTTAGCGCTTCATTGATCGTGTACTCTTGAGTGTAGCTCGGGCTGAGAATGACGCAGCCATGGGAAAGTTGACAGTTAAGCCTATCTAGTGACAGCCCATCATAGGCTAGCTGGGTGATCTTGCAACTTGTACCATGTCGGAGTTTGATTTTCCCCATAGGGTTTCATTGATCGTGTACTCTTGAGTATAGCTCGGGCTGAGAAGGTCGCAGCCATGGGAAAGTTGACAGTTAAGCCTATCTAGTGACAACCCATCATAGGCTAGCTGGGTGATCTTGCAACTTGTATCATGCCGGAGTTTGATTTTCACCATAGGGTTTCATTGATCGCTTACTCGGCAACTTGTATGAAGCAGGATTTCTACTTTCCCCTTAGCGCTTCATTGATCGTGTACTCTTGAGTGTAGCTCGGGCTGAGAATGACGCAGCCATGGGAAAGTTGACAGTTAAGCCTATCTAGTGACAGCCCATCATGGGCTAGCTGGGTGATCTTGCAACTTGTACCATGTCGGAGTTTGATTTTCCCCATAGGGTTTCATTGATCGTGTACTCTTGAGTATAGCTCGGGCTGAGAAGGTCGCAGCCATGGGAAAGTTGACAGTTAAGCCTATCTAGTGACAACCCATCATAGGCTAGCTGGGTGATCTTGCAACTTGTATCATGCCTTAGTTTGATTTTCACCATAGGGTTTCATTGATCGCTTACTCGGCAACTTGTATGAAGCAGGATTTCTACTTTCCCCTTAGCGCTTCATTGATCGTGTACTCTTGAGTGTAGCTCGGGCTGAGAATGACGCAGCCATGGGAAAGTTGACAGTTAAGCCTATCTAGTGACAGCCCATCATAGGCTAGCTGGGTGAGCTTGCAACTTGTACCATGTCGTAGTTTGATTTTCCCCATAGGGTTTCATTGATCGTGTACTCTTGAGTATAGCTCGGGCTGAGAAGGTCGCAGCCATGGAAAAGTTGACAGTTAAGCCTATCTAGTGACAACCCATCATAGGCTAGCTGGGTGATCTTGCAACTTGTATCATGCCGGAGTTTGATTTTCACCATAGGGTTTCATTGATCGCTTACTCGGCAACTTGTATGAAGCAGGATTTCTACTTTCCCCTTAGCGCTTCATTGATCGTGTACTCTTGAGTGTAGCTCGGGCTGAGAATGACGCAGCCATGGGAAAGTTGACAGTTAAGCCTATCTAGTGACAGCCCATCATAGGCAAGCTGGGTGATCTTGCAACTTGTACCATGTCGGAGTTTGATTTTCCCCATAGGGTTTCATTGATCGTGTACTCTTGAGTATAGCTCGGGCTGAGAAGGTCGCAGCCATGGGAAAGTTGACAGTTAAGCCTATCTAGTGACAACCCATCATAGGCTAGCTGGGTGATCTTGCAACTTGTATCATGCCGGAGTTTGATTTTCACCATAGGGTTTCATTGATCGCTTGCTCGGCAATTCGAATGAAGCAGGATTTCTACTTTCCCCTTAGCGCTTCATTGATCGTGTACTCTTGAGTGTAGATCGGGCTGAGAATGTCGCAACCATGGGAAAGTTGACAGTTAAGCCTATCTAGTGACAGCCCATCATAGGCTAGCTGGGTGATCTTGCAACTTGTACCATGTCGGAGTTTGATTTTCCCCATAGGGTTTCATTGATCGTGTACTCTTGAGTATAGCTCGGGCTGAGAAGGTCGCAGCCATGGGAAAGTTGACAGTTAAGCCTATCTAGTGACAACCCATCATAGGCTAGCTGGGTGATCTTGCAACTTGTATCATGCCGGAGTTTGATTTTCACCATAGGGTTTCATTGATCGCTTGCTCGGCAATTTGAATGAAGCAGGATTTCTACTTTCCCCTTAGCGCTTCATTGATCGTGTACTCTTGAGTGTAGCTCGGGCTGAGAATGACGCAGCCATGGGAAAGTTGACAGTTAAGCCTATCTAGTGACAGCCCATCATAGGCTAGCTGGGTGATCTTGCAACTTGTACCATGTCGGAGTTTGATTTTCCCCATAGGGTTTCATTGATCGTGTACTCTTGAGTATAGCTCGGGCTGAGAAGGTCGCAGCCATGGGAAAGTTGACAGTTAAGCCTATCTAGTGACAACCCATCATAGGCTAGCTGGGTGATCTTGCAACTTGTATCATGCCGGAGTTTGATTTTCACCATAGGGTTTCATTGATCGCTTACTCGGCAACTTGTATGAAGCAGGATTTCTACTTTCCCCTTAGCGCTTCATTGATCGTGTACTCTTGAGTGTAGCTCGGGCTGAGAATGACGCAGCCATGGGAAAGTTGACAGTTAAGCCTATCTAGTGACAGCCCATCATAGGCTAGCTGGGTGAGCTTGCAACTTGTACCATGTCGGAGTTTGATTTTCCCCATAGGGTTTCATTGATCGTGTACTCTTGAGTATAGCTCGGGCTGAGAAGGTCGCAGCCATGGGAAAGTTGACAGTTAAGCCTATCTAGTGACAACCCATCATAGGCTAGCTGGGTGATCTTGCAACTTGTATCATGCCGGAGTTTGATTTTCACCATAGGGTTTCATTGATCGCTTGCTCGGCAATTTGAATGAAGCAGGATTTCTACTTACCCCTTAGCGCTTCATTGATCGTGTACTCTTGAGTGTAGATCGGGCTGAGAATGACGCAGCCATGGGAAAGTTGACAGTTAAGCCTATCTAGTGACAGCCCATCATAGGCTAGCTGGGTGATCTTGCAACTTGTACCATGTCGGAGTTTGATTTTCCCCATAGGGTTTCATTGATCGTGTACTCTTGAGTATAGCTCGGGCTGAGAAGGTCGCAGCCATGGGAAAGTTGACAGTTAAGCCTATCTAGTGACAACCCATCATAGGCTAGCTGGGTGATCTTGCAACTTGTATCGTGCCGGAGTTTGATTTTCACCGTAGGGTTTCATTGATCGCTTGCTCGGCAACTTGAATGAAGCAGGATTTCTACTTTCCCCTTAGCGCTTCATTGATCGTGTACTCTTGAGTGTAGATCGGGCTGAGAATGTCGCAACCATGGGAAAGTTGACAGTTAAGCCTATCTAGTGACAGCCCATCATAGGCTAGCTGGGTGATCTTGCAACTTGTACCATGTCGGAGTTTGATTTTCCCCATAGGGTTTCATTGATCGTGTACTTCTTGAGTATAGCTCGGGCTGAGAAGGTCGCAGCCATGGGAAAGTTGACAGTTAAGCCTATCTAGTGACAACCCATCATAGGCTAGCTGGGTGATCTTGCAACTTGTATCATGCCGGAGTTTGATTTTCACCATAGGGTTTCATTGATCGCTTACTCGGCAAATTGTATGAAGCAGGATTTCTACTTTCCCCTTAGCGCTTCATTGATCGTGTACTCTTGAGTGTAGCTCGGGCTGAGAATGACGCAGCCATGGGAAAGTTGACAGTTAAGCCTATCTAGTGACAGCCCATCATAGGCTAGCTGGGTGATCTTGCAACTTGTACCATGTCGGAGTTTGATTTTCCCCATAGGGTTTCATTGATCGTGTACTCTTGAGTATAGCTCGGGCTGAGAAGGTCGCAGCCATGGGAAAGTTGACAGTTAAGACTATCTAGTGACAACCCATCATAGGCTAGCTGGGTGATCTTGCAACTTGTATCATGCCGGAGTTTGATTTTCACCATAGGGTTTCATTGATCGCTTACTCGGCAACTTGTATGAAGCAGGATTTCTACTTTCCCCCTTAGCGCTTCATTGATCGTGTACTCTTGAGTGTAGCTCGGGCTGAGAATGACGCAGCCATGGGAAAGTTGACAGTTAAGCCTATCTAGTGACAGCCCATCATAGGCTAGCTGGGTGAGCTTGCAACTTGTACCATGTCGGAGTTTGATTTTCCCCATAGGGTTTCATTGATCGTGTACTCTTGAGTATAGCTCGGGCTGAGAAGGTCGCAGCCATGGGAAAGTTGACAGTTAAGCCTATCTAGTGACAACCCATCATAGGCTAGCTGGGTGATCTTGCAACTTGTATCATGCCGGAGTTTGATTTTCACCATAGGGTTTCATTGATCGCTTGCTCGGCAATTTGAATGAAGCAGGATTTCTACTTTCCCCTTAGCGCTTCATTGATCGTGTACTCTTGAGTGTAGATCGGGCTGAGAATGACGCAGCCATGGGAAAGTTGACAGTTAAGCCTATCTAGTGACAGCCCATCATAGGCTAGCTGGGTGATCTTGCAACTTGTACCATGTCGGAGTTTGATTTTCCCCATAGGGTTTCATTGATCGTGTACTCTTGAGTATAGCTCGGGCTGAGAAGGTCGCAGCCATGGGAAAGTTGACAGTTAAGCCTATCTAGTGACAACCCATCATAGGCTAGCTGGGTGATCTCTCAACTTGTATCGTGCCGGAGTTTGATTTTCACCATAGGGTTTCATTGATCGCTTGCTCGGCAACTTGAATGAAGCAGGATTTCTACTTTCCCCTTAGCGCTTCATTGATCGTGTACTCTTGAGTGTAGATCGGGCTGAGAATGTCGCAACCATGGGAAAGTTGACAGTTAAGCCTATCTAGTGACAGCCCATCATAGGCTAGCTGGGTGATCTTGCAACTTGTACCATGTCGGAGTTTGATTTTCCCCATAGGGTTTCATTGATCGTGTACTCTTGAGTATAGCTCGGGCTGAGAAGGTCGCAGCCATGGGAAAGTTGACAGTTAAGCCTATCTAGTGACAACCCATCATAGGCTAGCTGGGTGATCTTGCAACTTGTATCATGCCGGAGTTTGATTTTCACCATAGGGTTTCATTGATCGCTTGCTCGGCAACTTGAATGAAGCAGGATTTCTACTTTCCCCTTAGCGCTTCATTGATCGTGTACTCTTGAGTGTAGATCGGGCTGAGAATGTCGCAACCATGGGAAAGTTGACAGTTAAGCCTATCTAGTGACAGCCCATCATAGGCTAGCTGGGTGATCTTGCAACTTGTACCATGTCGGAGTTTGATTTTCCCCATAGGGTTTCATTGATCGTGTACTCTTGAGTATAGCTCGGGCTGAGAAGGTCGCAGCCATGGGAAAGTTGACAGTTAAGCCTATCTAGTGACAACCCATCATAGGCTAGCTGGGTGATCTTGCAACTTGTATCATGCCGGAGTTTGATTTTCACCATAGGATTTCATTGATCGCTTACTCGGCAAATTGTATGAAGCAGGATTTCTACTTTCCCCTTAGCGCTTCATTGATCGTGTACTCTTGAGTGTAGCTCGGGCTGAGAATGACGCAGCCATGGGAAAGTTGACAGTTAAGCCTATCTAGTGACAGCCCATCATAGGCTAGCTGGGTGATCTTGCAACTTGTACCATGTCGGAGTTTGATTTTCCCCATAGGGTTTCATTGATCGTGTACTCTTGAGTATAGCTCGGGCTGAGAAGGTCGCAGCCATGGGAAAGTTGACAGTTAAGCCTATCTAGTGACAACCCATCATAGGCTAGCTGGGTGATCTTGCAACTTGTATCATGCCGGAGTTTGATTTTCACCATAGGGTTTCATTGATCGCTTTACTCGGCAACTTGTATGAAGCAGGATTTCTACTTTCCCCTTAGCGCTTCATTGATCGTGTACTCTTGAGTGTAGCTCGGGCTGAGAATGACGCAGCCATGGGAAAGTTGACAGTTTAGCCTATCTAGTGACAGCCCATCATAGGCTAGCTGGGTGATCTTGCAACTTGTACCATGTCGGAGTTTGATTTTCCCCATAGGGTTTCATTGATCGTGTACTCTTGAGTATAGCTCGGGCTGAGAAGGTCGCAGCCATGGGAAAGTTGACAGTTAAGCCTATCTAGTGACAACCCATCATAGGCTAGCTGGGTGATCTTGCAACTTGTATCATGCCGGAGTTTCATTTTCACCATAGGGTTTCATTGATCGCTTGCTCGGCAATTTGAATGAAGCAGGATTTCTACTTTCCCCTTAGCGCTTCATTGATCGTGTACTCTTGAGTGTAGATCGGGCTGAGAATGACGCAGCCATGGGAAAGTTGACAGTTAAGCCTATCTAGTGACAGCCCATCATAGGCTAGCTGGGTGATCTTGCAACTTGTACCATGTCGGAGTTTGATTTTCCCCATAGGGTTTCATTGATCGTGTACTCTTGAGTATAGCTCGGGCTGAGAAGGTCGCAGCCATGGGAAAGTTGACAGTTAAGCCTATCTAGTGACAACCCATCATAGGCTAGCTGGGTGATCTTGCAACTTGTATCGTGCCGGAGTTTGATTTTCACCATAGGGTTTCATTGATCGCTTGCTCGGCAACTTGAATGAAGCAGGATTTCTACTTTCCCCTTAGCGCTTCATTGATCGTGTACTCTTGAGTGTAGATCGAGCTGAGAATGTCGCAACCATGGGAAAGTTGACAGTTAAGCCTATCTAGTGACAGCCCATCATAGGCTAGCTGGGTGATCTTGCAACTTGTACCATGTCGGAGTTTGATTTTCCCCATAGGGTTTCATTGATCGTGTACTCTTGAGTATAGCTCGGGCTGAAAAGGTCGCAGCCATGGGAAAGTTGACAGTTAAGCCTATCTAGTGACAACCCATCATAGGCTAGCTGGGTGATCTTGCAACTTGTATCATGCCGGAGTTTGATTTTCACCATAGGGTTTCATTGATCGCTTGCTCGGCAATTTGAATGAAGCAGGATTTCTACTTTCCCCTTAGCGCTTCATTGATCGTGTACTCTTGAGTGTAGCTCGGGCTGAGAATGACGCAGCCATGGGAAAGTTGACAGTTAAGCCTATCTAGTGACAGCCCATCATAGGCTAGCTGGGTGATCTTGCAACTTGTACCATGTCGGAGTTTGATTTTCCCCATAGGGTTTCATTGATCGTGTACTCTTGAGTATAGCTCGGGCTGAGAAGGTCGCAGCCATGGGAAAGTTGACAGTTAAGCCTATCTAGTGACAACCCATCATAGGCTAGCTGGGTGATCTTGCAACTTGTATCATGCCGGAGTTTGATTTTCACCATAGGGTTTCATTGATCGCTTGCTCGGCAATTTGAATGAAGCAGGATTTCTACTTTCCCCTTAGCGCTTCATTGATCGTGTACTCTTGAGTGTAGCTCCGGCTGAGAATGACGCAGCCATGGGAAAGTTGACAGTTAAGCCTATCTAGTGACAGCCCATCATAGGCTAGCTGGGTGATCTTGCAACTTGTACCATGTCGGAGTTTGATTTTCCCCATAGGGTTTCATTGATCGTGTACTCTTGAGTATAGCTCGGGCTGAGAAGGTCGCAGCCATGGGAAAGTTGACAGTTAAGCCTATCTAGTGACAACCCATCATAGGCTAGCTGGGTGATCTTGCAACTTGTATCATGCCGGAGTTTGATTTTCACCATAGGGTTTCATTGATCGCTTACTCGGCAACTTGTATGAAGCAGGATTTCTACTTTCCCCTTAGCGCTTCATTGATCGTGTACTCTTGAGTGTAGCTCGGGCTGAGAATGACGCAGCCATGGAAAGTTGACAGTTAAGCCTATCTAGTGACAGCCCATCATAGGCTAGCTGGGTGAGCTTGCAACTTGTACCATGTCGGAGTTTGATTTTCCCCATAGGGTTTCATTGAATCGTGTACTCTTGAGTATAGCTCGGGCTGAGAAGGTCGCAGCCATGGGAAAGTTGACAGTTAAGCCTATCTAGTGACAACCCATCATAGGCTAGCTGGGTGATCTTGCAACTTGTATCATGCCGGAGTTTGATTTTCACCATAGGGTTTCATTGATCGCTTACTCGGCAACTTGTATGAAGCAGGATTTCTACTTTCCCCTTAGCGCTTCATTGATCGTGTACTCTTGAGTGTAGCTCGGGCTGAGAATGACGCAGCCATGGGAAAGTTGACAGTTAAGCCTATCTAGTGACAGCCCATCATAGGCCAGCTGGGTGAGCTTGCAACTTGTACCATGTCGGAGTTTGATTTTCCCCATAGGGTTTCATTGATCGTGTGCTCTTGAGTGTAGCTCGGGCTGAGAAGGTCGCAGCCATGTGAAAGTTAACAGTTAAGCCTATCTAGTGACAACCCATCATAGGCTAGCTGGGTGATCTTGCAACTTGTATCATGCCGGAGTTTGATTTTCACCATAGGGTTTCATTGATCGCTTGCTCGGCAATTTGAATGAAGCAGGATTTCTACTTTCCCCTTAGCGCTTCATTGATCGTGTACTCTTGAGTGTAGCTCGGGCTGAGAATGACGCAGCCATGGGAAAGTTGACAGTTAAGCCTATCTAGTGACAGCCCATCATAGGCTAGCTGGGTGATCTTGCAACTTGTACCATGTCGGAGTTTGATTTTCCCCATAGGGTTTCATTGATCGTGTACTCTTGAGTATAGCTCGGGCTGAGAAGGTCGCAGCCATGGGAAAGTTGACAGTTAAGCCTATCTAGTGACAACCCATCATAGGCTAGCTGGGTGATCTTGCAACTTGTATCATGCCGGAGTTTGATTTTCACCATAGGGTTTCATTGATCGCTTGCTCGGCAATTCGAATGAAGCAGGATTTCTACTTTCCCCTTAGCGCTTCATTGATCGTGTACTCTTGAGTGTAGATCGGGCTGAGAATGACGCAGCCATGGGAAAGTTGACAGTTAAGCCTATCTAGTGACAGCCCATCATAGGCTAGCTGGGTGATCTTGCAACTTGTACCATGTCGGAGTTTGATTTTCCCCATAGGGTTTCATTGATCGTGTACTCTTGAGTATAGCTCGGGCTGAGAAGGTCGCAGCCATGGGAAAGTTGACAGTTAAGCCTATCTAGTGACAACCCATCATAGGCTAGCTGGGTGATCTTGCAACTTGTATCGTGCCGGAGTTTGATTTTCACCATAGGGTTTCATTGATCGCTTGCTCGGCAACTTGAATGAAGCAGGATTTCTACTTTCCCCTTAGCGCTTCATTGATCGTGTACTCTTGAGTGTAGATCGGGCTGAGAATGTCGCAACCATGGGAAAGTTGACAGTTAAGCCTATCTAGTGACAGCCCATCATAGGCTAGCTGGGTGATCTTGCAACTTGTACCATGTCGGAGTTTGATTTTCCCCATAGGGTTTCATTGATCGTGTACTCTTGAGTATAGCTCGGGCTGAGAAGGTCGCAGCCATGGGAAAGTTGACAGTTAAGCCTATCTAGTGACAACCCATCATAGGCTAGCTGGGTGATCTTGCAACTTGTATCATGCCGGAGTTTGATTTTCACCATAGGGTTTCATTGATCGCTTACTCGGCAACTTGTATGAAGCAGGATTTCTACTTTCCCCTTAGCGCTTCATTGATCGTGTACTCTTGAGTGTAGCTCGGGCTGAGAATGACGCAGCCATGGGAAAGTTGACAGTTAAGCCTATCTAGTGACAGCCCATCATAGGCTAGCTGGGTGATCTTGCAACTTGTACCATGTCGGAGTTTGATTTTCCCCATAGGGTTTCATTGATCGTGTACTCTTGAGTATAGCTCGGGCTGAGAAGGTCGCAGCCATGGGAAAGTTGACAGTTAAGCCTATCTAGTGACAACCCATCATAGGCTAGCTGGGTGATCTTGCAACTTGTATCATGCCGGAGTTTGATTTTCACCATAGGGTTTCATTGATCGCTTACTCGGCAACTTGTATGAAGCAGGATTTCTACTTTCCCCTTAGCGCTTCATTGATCGTGTACTCTTGAGTGTAGCTCGGGCTGAGAATGACGCAGCCATGGGAAAGTTGACAGTTAAGCCTATCTAGTGACAGCCCATCATAGGCTAGCTGGGTGATCTTGCAACTTGTACCATGTCGGAGTTTGATTTTCCCCATAGGGTTTCATTGATCGTGTACTCTTGAGTATAGCTCGGGCTGAGAAGGTCGCAGCCATGGGAAAGTTGACAGTTAAGCCTATCTAGTGACAACCCATCATAGGCTAGCTGGGTGATCTTGCAACTTGTATCATGCCGGAGTTTGATTTTCACCATAGGGTTTCATTGATCGCTTGCTCGGCAATTTGAATGAAGCAGGATTTCTACTTTCCCCTTAGCGCTTCATTGATCGTGTACTCTTGAGTGTAGATCGGGCTGAGAATGACGCAGCCATGGGAAAGTTGACAGTTAAGCCTATCTAGTGACAGCCCATCATAGGCTAGCTGGGTGATCTTGCAACTTGTACCATGTCGGAGTTTGATTTTCCCCATAGGGTTTCATTGATCGTGTACTCTTGAGTATAGCTCGGGCTGAGAAGGTCGCAGCCATGGGAAAGTTGACAGTTAAGCCTATCTAGTGACAACCCATCATAGGCTAGCTGGGTGATCTTGCAACTTGTATCGTGCCGGAGTTTGATTTTCACCATAGGGTTTCATTGATCGCTTGCTCGGCAACTTGAATGAAGCAGGATTTCTACTTTCCCCTTAGCGCTTCATTGATCGTGTACTCTTGAGTGTAGATCGGGCTGAGAATGTCGCAACCATGGGAAAGTTGACAGTTAAGCCTATCTAGTGACAGCCCATCATAGGCTAGCTGGGTGATCTTGCAACTTGTACCATGTCGGAGTTTGATTTTCCCCATAGGGTTTCATTGATCGTGTACTCTTGAGTATAGCTCGGGCTGAGAAGGTCGCAGCCATGGGAAAGTTGACAGTTAAGCCTATCTAGTGACAACCCATCATAGGCTAGCTGGGTGATCTTGCAACTTGTATCATGCCGGAGTTTGATTTTCACCATAGGGTTTCATTGATCGCTTGCTCGGCAAATTTGAATGAAGCAGGATTTCTACTTTCCCCTTAGCGCTTCATTGATCGTGTACTCTTGAGTGTAGCTCGGGCTGAGAATGACGCAGCCATGGGAAAGTTGACAGTTAAGCCTATCTAGTGACAGCCCATCATAGGCTAGCTGGGTGATCTTGCAACTTGTACCATGTCGGAGTTTGATTTTCCCCATAGGGTTTCATTGATCGTGTACTCTTGAGTATAGCTCGGGCTGAGAAGGTCGCAGCCATGGGAAAGTTGACAGTTAAGCCTATCTAGTGACAACCCATCATAGGCTAGCTGGGTGATCTTGCAACTTGTATCATGCCGGAGTTTGATTTTCACCATAGGGTTTCATTGATCGCTTACTCGGCAACTTGTATGAAGCAGGATTTCTACTTTCCCCTTAGCGCTTCATTGATCGTGTACTCTTGAGTGTAGCTCGGGCTGAGAATGACGCAGCCATGGGAAAGTTGACAGTTAAGCCTATCTAGTGACAGCCCATCATAGGCTAGCTGGGTGAGCTTGCAACTTGTACCATGTCGGAGTTTGATTTTCCCCATAGGGTTTCATTGATCGTGTACTCTTGAGTATAGCTCGGGCTGAGAAGGTCGCAGCCATGGGAAAGTTGACAGTTAAGCCTATCTAGTGACAACCCATCATAGGCTAGCTGGGTGATCTTGCAACTTGTATCATGCCGGAGTTTGATTTTCACCATAGGGTTTCATTGATCGCTTACTCGGCAAATTGTATGAAGCAGGATTTCTACTTTCCCCTTAGCGCTTCATTGATCGTGTACTCTTGAGTGTAGCTCGGGCTGAGAATGACGCAGCCATGGGAAAGTTGACAGTTAAGCCTATCTAGTGACAGCCCATCATAGGCTAGCTGGGTGATCTTGCAACTTGTACCATGTCGGAGTTTGATTTTCCCCATAGGGTTTCATTGATCGTGTACTCTTGAGTATAGCTCGGGCTGAGAAGGTCGCAGCCATGGGAAAGTTGACAGTTAAGCCTATCTAGTGACAACCCATCATAGGCTAGCTGGGTGATCTTGCAACTTGTATCATGCCGGAGTTTGATTTTCACCATAGGGTTTCATTGATCGCTTACTCGGCAACTTGTATGAAGCAGGATTTCTACTTTCCCCTTAGCGCTTCATTGATCGTGTACTCTTGAGTGTAGCTCGGGCTGAGAATGACGCAGCCATGGGAAAGTTGACAGTTAAGCCTATCTAGTGACAGCCCATCATAGGCTAGCTGGGTGATCTTGCAACTTGTACCATGTCGGAGTTTGATTTTCCCCATAGGGTTTCATTGATCGTGTACTCTTGAGTATAGCTCGGGCTGAGAAGGTCGCAGCCATGGGAAAGTTGACAGTTAAGCCTATCTAGTGACAACCCATCATAGGCTAGCTGGGTGATCTTGCAACTTGTATCATGCCGGAGTTTGATTTTCACCATAGGGTTTCATTGATCGCTTACTCGGCAACTTGTATGAAGCAGGATTTCTACTTTCCCCTTAGCGCTTCATTGATCGTGTACTCTTGAGTGTAGCTCGGGCTGAGAATGACGCAGCCATGGGAAAGTTGACAGTTAAGCCTATCTAGTGACAGCCCATCATAGGCTAGCTGGGTGATCTTGCAACTTGTACCATGTCGGAGTTTGATTTTCCCCATAGGGTTTCATTGATCGTGTACTCTTGAGTATAGCTCGGGCTGAGAAGGTCGCAGCCATGGGAAAGTTGACAGTTAAGCCTATCTAGTGACAACCCATCATAGGCTAGCTGGGTGATCTTGCAACTTGTATCATGCCGGAGTTTGATTTTTACCATAGGGTTTCATTGATCGCTTACTCGGCAACTTGTATGAAGCAGGATTTCTACTTTCCCCTTAGCGCTTCATTGATCGTGTACTCTTGAGTGTAGCTCGGGCTGAGAATGACGCAGCCATGGGAAAGTTGACAGTTAAGCCTATCTAGTGACAGCCCATCATAGGCCAGCTGGGTGAGCTTGCAACTTGTACCATGTCGGAGTTTGATTTTCCCCATAGGGTTTCATTGATCGTGTGCTCTTGAGTGTAGCTCGGGCTGAGAAGGTCGCAGCCATGGGAAAGTTGACAGTTAAGCCTATCTAGTGACAACCCATCATAGGCTAGCTGGGTGATCTTGCAACTTGTATCATGCCGGAGTTTGATTTTCACCATAGGGTTTCATTGATCGCTTACTCGGCAACTTGTATGAAGCAGGATTTCTACTTTCCCCTTAGCGCTTCATTGATCGTGTACTCTTGAGTGTAGCTCGGGCTGAGAATGACGCAGCCATGGGAAAGTTGACAGTTAAGCCTATCTAGTGACAGCCCATCATAGGCTAGCTGGGTGAGCTTGCAACTTGTACCATGTCGTAGTTTGATTTTCCCCATAGGGTTTCATTGATCGTGTACTCTTGAGTATAGCTCGGGCTGAGAAGGTCGCAGCCATGGGAAAGTTGACAGTTAAGCCTATCTAGTGACAACCCATCATAGGCTAGCTGGGTGATCTTGCAACTTGTATCATGCCGGAGTTTGATTTTCACCATAGGGTTTCATTGATCGCTTACTCGGCAACTTGTATGAAGCAGGATTTCTACTTTCCCCTTAGCGCTTCATTGATCGTGTACTCTTGAGTGTAGCTCGGGCTGAGAATGACGCAGCCATGGGAAAGTTGACAGTTAAGCCTATCTAGTGACAGCCCATCATAGGCAAGCTGGGTGATCTTGCAACTTGTACCATGTCGGAGTTTGATTTTCCCCATAGGGTTTCATTGATCGTGTACTCTTGAGTATAGCTCGGGCTGAGAAGGTCGCAGCCATGGGAAAGTTGACAGTTAAGCCTATCTAGTGACAACCCATCATAGGCTAGCTGGGTGATCTTGCAACTTGTATCATGCCGGAGTTTGATTTTCACCATAGGGTTTCATTGATCGCTTCCTCGGCAATTCGAATGAAGCAGGATTTCTACTTTCCCCTTAGCGCTTCATTGATCGTGTACTCTTGAGTGTAGATCGGGCTGAGAATGTCGCAACCATGGGAAAGTTGACAGTTAAGCCTATCTAGTGACAGCCCATCATAGGCTAGCTGGGTGATCTTGCAACTTGTACCATGTCGGAGTTTGATTTTCCCCATAGGGTTTCATTGATCGTGTACTCTTGAGTATAGCTCGGGCTGAGAAGGTCGCAGCCATGGGAAAGTTGACAGTTAAGCCTATCTAGTGACAACCCATCATAGGCTAGCTGGGTGATCTTGCAACTTGTATCATGCCGGAGTTTGATTTTCACCATAGGGTTTCATTGATCGCTTGCTCGGCAATTTGAATGAAGCAGGATTTCTACTTTCCCCTTAGCGCTTCATTGATCGTGTACTCTTGAGTGTAGCTCGGGCTGAGAATGACGCAGCCATGGGAAAGTTGACAGTTAAGCCTATCTAGTGACAGCCCATCATAGGCTAGCTGGGTGATCTTGCAACTTGTACCATGTCGGAGTTTGATTTTCCCCATAGGGTTTCATTGATCGTGTACTCTTGAGTATAGCTCGGGCTGAGAAGGTCGCAGCCATGGGAAAGTTGACAGTTAAGCCTATCTAGTGACAACCCATCATAGGCTAGCTGGGTGATCTTGCAACTTGTATCATGCCGGAGTTTGATTTTCACCATAGGGTTTCATTGATCGCTTACTCGGCAACTTGTATGAAGCAGGATTTCTACTTTCCCCTTAGCGCTTCATTGATCGTGTACTCTTGAGTGTAGCTCGGGCTGAGAATGACGCAGCCATGGGAAAGTTGACAGTTAAGCCTATCTAGTGACAGCCCATCATAGGCTAGCTGGGTGAGCTTGCAACTTGTACCATGTCGGAGTTTGATTTTCCCCATAGGGTTTCATTGATCGTGTACTCTTGAGTATAGCTCGGGCTGAGAAGGTCGCAGCCATGGGAAAGTTGACAGTTAAGCCTATCTAGTGACAACCCATCATAGGCTAGCTGGGTGATCTTGCAACTTGTATCATGCCGGAGTTTGATTTTCACCATAGGGTTTCATTGATCGCTTGCTCGGCAATTTGAATGAAGCAGGATTTCTACTTACCCCTTAGCGCTTCATTGATCGTGTACTCTTGAGTGTAGATCGGGCTGAGAATGACGCAGCCATGGGAAAGTTGACAGTTAAGCCTATCTAGTGACAGCCCATCATAGGCTAGCTGGGTGATCTTGCAACTTGTACCATGTCGGAGTTTGATTTTCCCCATAGGGTTTCATTGATCGTGTACTCTTGAGTATAGCTCGGGCTGAGAAGGTCGCAGCCATGGGAAAGTTGACAGTTAAGCCTATCTAGTGACAACCCATCATAGGCTAGCTGGGTGATCTTGCAACTTGTATCGTGCCGGAGTTTGATTTTCACCATAGGGTTTCATTGATCGCTTGCTCGGCAACTTGAATGAAGCAGGATTTCTACTTTCCCCTTAGCGCTTCATTGATCGTGTACTCTTGAGTGTAGATCGGGCTGAGAATGTCGCAACCATGGGAAAGTTGACAGTTAAGCCTATCTAGTGACAGCCCATCATAGGCTAGCTGGGTGATCTTGCAACTTGTACCATGTCGGAGTTTGATTTTCCCCATAGGGTTTCATTGATCGTGTACTCTTGAGTATAGCTCGGGCTGAGAAGGTCGCAGCCATGGGAAAGTTGACAGTTAAGCCTATCTAGTGACAACCCATCATAGGCTAGCTGGGTGATCTTGCAACTTGTATCATGCCGGAGTTTGATTTTCACCATAGGGTTTCATTGATCGCTTACTCGGCAAATTGTATGAAGCAGGATTTCTACTTTCCCCTTAGCGCTTCATTGATCGTGTACTCTTGAGTGTAGCTCGGGCTGAGAATGACGCAGCCATGGGAAAGTTGACAGTTAAGCCTATCTAGTGACAGCCCATCATAGGCTAGCTGGGTGATCTTGCAACTTGTACCATGTCGGAGTTTGATTTTCCCCATAGGGTTTCATTGATCGTGTACTCTTGAGTATAGCTCGGGCTGAGAAGGTCGCAGCCATGGGAAAGTTGACAGTTAAGCCTATCTAGTGACAACCCATCATAGGCTAGCTGGGTGATCTTGCAACTTGTATCATGCCGGAGTTTGATTTTCACCATAGGGTTTCATTGATCGCTTACTCGGCAACTTGTATGAAGCAGGATTTCTACTTTCCCCTTAGCGCTTCATTGATCGTGTACTCTTGAGTGTAGCTCGGGCTGAGAATGACGCAGCCATGGGAAAGTTGACAGTTAAGCCTATCTAGTGACAGCCCATCATAGGCTAGCTGGGTGATCTTGCAACTTGTACCATGTCGGAGTTTGATTTTCCCCATAGGGTTTCATTGATCGTGTACTCTTGAGTATAGCTCGGGCTGAGAAGGTCGCAGCCATGGGAAAGTTGACAGTTAAGCCTATCTAGTGACAACCCATCATAGGCTAGCTGGGTGATCTTGCAACTTGTATCATGCCGGAGTTTGATTTTTACCATAGGGTTTCATTGATCGCTTACTCGGCAAGTTGTATGAAGCAGGATTTCTACTTTCCCCTTAGCGCTTCATTGATCGTGTACTCTTGAGTGTAGCTCGGGCTGAGAATGACGCAGCCATGGGAAAGTTGACAGTTAAGCCTATCTAGTGACAGCCCATCATAGGCCAGCTGGGTGAGCTTGCAACTTGTACCATGTCGGAGTTTGATTTTCCCCATAGGGTTTCATTGATCGTGTGCTCTTGAGTGTAGCTCGGGCTGAGAAGGTCGCAGCCATGTGAAAGTTAACAGTTAAGCCTATCTAGTGACAACCCATCATAGGCTAGCTGGGTGATCTTGCAACTTGTATCATGCCGGAGTTTGATTTTCACCATAGGGTTTCATTGATCGCTTGCTCGGCAATTTGAATGAAGCAGGATTTCTACTTTCCCCTTAGCGCTTCATTGATCGTGTACTCTTGAGTGTAGCTCGGGCTGAGAATGACGCAGCCATGGGAAAGTTGACAGTTAAGCCTATCTAGTGACAGCCCATCATAGGCTAGCTGGGTGATCTTGCAACTTGTACCATGTCGGAGTTTGATTTTCCCCATAGGGTTTCATTGATCGTGTACTCTTGAGTATAGCTCGGGCTGAGAAGGTCGCAGCCATGGGAAAGTTGACAGTTAAGCCTATCTAGTGACAACCCATCATAGGCTAGCTGGGTGATCTTGCAACTTGTATCATGCCGGAGTTTGATTTTCACCATAGGGTTTCATTGATCGCTTACTCGGCAACTTGTATGAAGCAGGATTTCTACTTTCCCCTTAGCGCTTCATTGATCGTGTACTCTTGAGTGTAGCTCGGGCTGAGAATGACGCAGCCATGGGAAAGTTGACAGTTAAGCCTATCTAGTGACAGCCCATCATAGGCTAGCTGGGTGATCTTGCAACTTGTACCATGTCGGAGTTTGATTTTCCCCATAGGGTTTCATTGATCGTGTACTCTTGAGTATAGCTCGGGCTGAGAAGGTCGCAGCCATGGGAAAGTTGACAGTTAAGCCTATCTAGTGACAACCCATCATAGGCTAGCTGGGTGATCTTGCAACTTGTATCATGCCGGAGTTTGATTTTCACCATAGGGTTTCATTGATCGCTTGCTCGGCAATTTGAATGAAGCAGGATTTCTACTTTCCCCTTAGCGCTTCATTGATCGTGTACTCTTGAGTGTAGCTCGGGCTGAGAATGACGCAGCCATGGGAAAGTTGACAGTTAAGCCTATCTAGTGACAGCCCATCATAGGCTAGCTGGGTGATCTTGCAACTTGTACCATGTCGGAGTTTGATTTTCCCCATAGGGTTTCATTGATCGTGTACTCTTGAGTATAGCTCGGGCTGAGAAGGTCGCAGCCATGGGAAAGTTGACAGTTAAGCCTATCTAGTGACAACCCATCATAGGCTAGCTGGGTGATCTTGCAACTTGTATCATGCCGGAGTTTGATTTTCACCATAGGGTTTCATTGATCGCTTGCTCGGCAATTTGAATGAAGCAGGATTTCTACTTTCCCCTTAGCGCTTCATTGATCGTGTACTCTTGAGTGTAGCTCGGGCTGAGAATGACGCAGCCATGGGAAAGTTGACAGTTAAGCCTATCTAGTGACAGCCCATCATAGGCTAGCTGGGTGATCTTGCAACTTGTACCATGTCGGAGTTTGATTTTCCCCATAGGGTTTCATTGATCGTGTACTCTTGAGTATAGCTCGGGCTGAGAAGGTCGCAGCCATGGGAAAGTTGACAGTTAAGCCTATCTAGTGACAACCCATCATAGGCTAGCTGGGTGATCTTGCAACTTGTATCATGCCGGAGTTTGATTTTCACCATAGGGTTTCATTGATCGCTTACTCGGCAACTTGTATGAAGCAGGATTTCTACTTTCCCCTTAGCGCTTCATTGATCGTGTACTCTTGAGTGTAGCTCGGGCTGAGAATGACGCAGCCATGGGAAAGTTGACAGTTAAGCCTATCTAGTGACAGCCCATCATAGGCTAGCTGGGTGAGCTTGCAACTTGTACCATGTCGGAGTTTGATTTTCCCCATAGGGTTTCATTGATCGTGTACTCTTGAGTATAGCTCGGGCTGAGAAGGTCGCAGCCATGGGAAAGTTGACAGTTAAGCCTATCTAGTGACAACCCATCATAGGCTAGCTGGGTGATCTTGCAACTTGTATCATGCCGGAGTTTGATTTTCACCATAGGGTTTCATTGATCGCTTGCTCGGCAATTTGAATGAAGCAGGATTTCTACTTACCCCTTAGCGCTTCATTGATCGTGTACTCTTGAGTGTAGATCGGGCTGAGAATGACGCAGCCATGGGAAAGTTGACAGTTAAGCCTATCTAGTGACAACCCATCATAGGCTAGCTGGGTGATCTTGCAACTTGTATCATGCCGGAGTTTGATTTTCACCATAGGGTTTCATTGATCGCTTGCTCGGCAACTTGAATGAAGCAGGATTTCTACTTTCCCCTTAGCGCTTCATTGATCGTGTACTCTTGAGTGTAGATCGGGCTGAGAATGTCGCAACCATGGGAAAGTTGACAGTTAAGCCTATCTAGTGACAGCCCATCATAGGCTAGCTGGGTGATCTTGCAACTTGTACCATGTCGGAGTTTGATTTTCCCCATAGGGTTTCATTGATCGTGTACTCTTGAGTATAGCTCGGGCTGAGAAGGTCGCAGCCATGGGAAAGTTGACAGTTAAGCCTATCTAGTGACAACCCATCATAGGCTAGCTGGGTGATCTTGCAACTTGTATCATGCCGGAGTTTGATTTTCACCATAGGGTTTCATTGATCGCTTACTCGGCAAATTGTATGAAGCAGGATTTCTACTTTCCCCTTAGCGCTTCATTGATCGTGTACTCTTGAGTGTAGCTCGGGCTGAGAATGACGCAGCCATGGGAAAGTTGACAGTTAAGCCTATCTAGTGACAGCCCATCATAGGCTAGCTGGGTGATCTTGCAACTTGTACCATGTCGGAGTTTGATTTTCCCCATAGGGTTTCATTGATCGTGTACTCTTGAGTATAGCTCGGGCTGAGAAGGTCGCAGCCATGGGAAAGTTGACAGTTAAGCCTATCTAGTGACAACCCATCATAGGCTAGCTGGGTGATCTTGCAACTTGTATCATGCCGGAGTTTGATTTTCACCATAGGGTTTCATTGATCGCTTGCTCGGCAATTTGAATGAAGCAGGATTTCTACTTACCCATTAGCGCTTCATTGATCGTGTACTCTTGAGTGTAGATCGGGCTGAGAATGTCGCAACCATGGGAAAGTTGACAGTTAAGCCTATCTAGTGACAGCCCATCATAGGCTAGCTGGGTGATCTTGCAACTTGTACCATGTCGGAGTTTGATTTTCCCCATAGGGTTTCATTGATCGTGTACTCTTGAGTATAGCTCGGGCTGAGAAGGTCGCAGCCATGGGAAAGTTGACAGTTAAGCCTATCTAGTGACAACCCATCATAGGCTAGCTGGGTGATCTTGCAACTTGTATCATGCCGGAGTTTGATTTTCACCATAGGGTTTCATTGATCGCTTACTCGGCAAATTGTATGAAGCAGGATTTCTACTTTCCCCTTAGCGCTTCATTGATCGTGTACTCTTGAGTGTAGCTCGGGCTGAGAATGACGCAGCCATGGGAAAGTTGACAGTTAAGCCTATCTAGTGACAGCCCATCATAGGCTAGCTGGGTGATCTTGCAACTTGTATCGTGCCGGAGTTTGATTTTCACCATAGGGTTTCATTGATCGCTTGCTCGGCAACTTGAATGAAGCAGGATTTCTACTTTCCCCTTAGCGCTTCATTGATCGTGTACTCTTGAGTGTAGATCGGGCTGAGAATGTCGCAACCATGGGAAAGTTGACAGTTAAGCCTATCTAGTGACAGCCCATCATAGGCTAGCTGGGTGATCTTGCAACTTGTACCATGTCGGAGTTTGATTTTCCCCATAGGGTTTCATTGATCGTGTACTCTTGAGTATAGCTCGGGCTGAGAAGGTCGCAGCCATGGGAAAGTTGACAGTTAAGCCTATCTAGTGACAACCCATCATAGGCTAGCTGGGTGATCTTGCAACTTGTATCATGCCGGAGTTTGATTTTCACCATAGGGTTTCATTGATCGCTTACTCGGCAACTTGTATGAAGCAGGATTTCTACTTTCCCCTTAGCGCTTCATTGATCGTGTACTCTTGAGTGTAGCTCGGGCTGAGAATGACGCAGCCATGGGAAAGTTGACAGTTAAGCCTATCTAGTGACAGCCCATCATAGGCTAGCTGGGTGATCTTGCAACTTGTACCATGTCGGAGTTTGATTTTCCCCATAGGGTTTCATTGATCGTGTACTCTTGAGTATAGCTCGGGCTGAGAAGGTCGCAGCCATGGGAAAGTTGACAGTTAAGCCTATCTAGTGACAACCCATCATAGGCTAGCTGGGTGATCTTGCAACTTGTATCATGCCGGAGTTTGATTTTCACCATAGGGTTTCATTGATCGCTTACTCGGCAACTTGTATGAAGCAGGATTTCTACTTTCCCCTTAGCGCTTCATTGATCGTGTACTCTTGAGTGTAGCTCGGGCTGAGAATGACGCAGCCATGGGAAAGTTGACAGTTAAGCCTATCTAGTGACAGCCCATCATAGGCCAGCTGGGTGAGCTTGCAACTTGTACCATGTCGGAGTTTGATTTTCCCCATAGGGTTTCATTGATCGTGTGCTCTTGAGTGTAGCTCGGGCTGAGAAGGTCGCAGCCATGTGAAAGTTAACAGTTAAGCCTATCTAGTGACAACCCATCATAGGCTAGCTGGGTGATCTTGCAACTTGTATCATGCCGGAGTTTGATTTTCACCATAGGGTTTCATTGATCGCTTGCTCGGCAATTTGAATGAAGCAGGATTTCTACTTTCCCCTTAGCGCTTCATTGATCGTGTACTCTTGAGTGTAGCTCGGGCTGAGAATGACGCAGCCATGGGAAAGTTGACAGTTAAGCCTATCTAGTGACAGCCCATCATAGGCTAGCTGGGTGATCTTGCAACTTGTACCATGTCGGAGTTTGATTTTCCCCATAGGGTTTCATTGATCGTGTACTCTTGAGTATAGCTCGGGCTGAGAAGGTCGCAGCCATGGGAAAGTTGACAGTTAAGCCTATCTAGTGTCAACCCATCATAGGCTAGCTGGGTGATCTTGCAACTTGTATCATGCCGGAGTTTGATTTTCACCATAGGGTTTCATTGATCGCTTGCTCGGCAATTTGAATGAAGCAGGATTTCTACTTTCCCCTTAGCGCTTCATTGATCGTGTACTCTTGAGTGTAGCTCGGGCTGAGAATGACGCAGCCATGGGAAAGTTGACAGTTAAGCCTATCTAGTGACAGCCCATCATAGGCTAGCTGGGTGATCTTGCAACTTGTACCATGTCGGAGTTTGATTTTCCCCATAGGGTTTCATTGATCGTGTACTCTTGAGTATAGCTCGGGCTGAGAAGGTCGCAGCCATGGGAAAGTTGACAGTTAAGCCTATCTAGTGACAACCCATCATAGGCTAGCTGGGTGATCTTGCAACTTGTATCATGCCGGAGTTTGATTTTCACCATAGGGTTTCATTGATCGCTTACTCGGCAACTTGTATGAAGCAGGATTTCTACTTTCCCCTTAGCGCTTCATTGATCGTGTACTCTTGAGTGTAGCTCGGGCTGAGAATGACGCAGCCATGGGAAAGTTGACAGTTAAGCCTATCTAGTGACAGCCCATCATAGGCTAGCTGGGTGAGCTTGCAACTTGTACCATGTCGGAGTTTGATTTTCCCCATAGGGTTTCATTGATCGTGTACTCTTGAGTATAGCTCGGGCTGAGAAGGTCGCAGCCATGGGAAAGTTGACAGTTAAGCCTATCTAGTGACAACCCATCATAGGCTAGCTGGGTGATCTTGCAACTTGTATCATGCCGGAGTTTGATTTTCACCATAGGGTTTCATTGATCGCTTGCTCGGCAATTTGAATGAAGCAGGATTTCTACTTACCCCTTAGCGCTTCATTGATCGTGTACTCTTGAGTGTAGATCGGGCTGAGAATGACGCAGCCATGGGAAAGTTGACAGTTAAGCCTATCTAGTGACAGCCCATCATAGGCTAGCTGGGTGATCTTGCAACTTGTACCATGTCGGAGTTTGATTTTCCCCATAGGGTTTCATTGATCGTGTACTCTTGAGTATAGCTCGGGCTGAAAAGGTCGCAGCCATGGGAAAGTTGACAGTTAAGCCTATCTAGTGACAACCCATCATAGGCTAGCTGGGTGATCTTGCAACTTGTATCATGCCGGAGTTTGATTTTCACCATAGGGTTTCATTGATCGCTTGCTCGGCAATTTGAATGAAGCAGGATTTCTACTTTCCCCTTAGCGCTTCATTGATCGTGTACTCTTGAGTGTAGCTCGGGCTGAGAATGACGCAGCCATGGGAAAGTTGACAGTTAAGCCTATCTAGTGACAGCCCATCATAGGCTAGCTGGGTGATCTTGCAACTTGTACCATGTCGGAGTTTGATTTTCCCCATAGGGTTTCATTGATCGTGTACTCTTGAGTATAGCTCGGGCTGAAAAGGTCGCAGCCATGGGAAAGTTGACAGTTAAGCCTATCTAGTGACAACCCATCATAGGCTAGCTGGGTGATCTTGCAACTTGTATCATGCCGGAGTTTGATTTTCACCATAGGGTTTCATTGATCGCTTACTCGGCAACTTGTATGAAGCAGGATTTCTACTTTCCCCTTAGCGCTTCATTGATCGTGTACTCTTGAGTGTAGCTCGGGCTGAGAATGACGCAGCCATGGGAAAGTTGACAGTTAAGCCTATCTAGTGACAGCCCATCATAGGCTAGCTGGGTGAGCTTGCAACTTGTACCATGTCGGAGTTTGATTTTCCCAATAGGGTTTCATTGATCGTGTACTCTTGAGTATAGCTCGGGCTGAGAAGGTCGCAGCCATGGGAAAGTTGACAGTTAAGCTTATCTAGTGACAACCCATCATGGGCTAGCTGGGTGATCTTGCAACTTGTATCATGCCGGAGTTTGATTTTCACCATAGGGTTTCATTGATCGCTTACTCGGCAACTTGTATGAAGCAGGATTTCTACTTTCCCCTTAGCGCTTCATTGATCGTGTACTCTTGAGTGTAGCTCGGGCTGAGAATGACGCAGCCATGGGAAAGTTGACAGTTAAGCCTATCTAGTGACAGCCCATCATAGGCTAGCTGGGTGATCTTGCAACTTGTACCATGTCGGAGTTTGATTTTCCCCATAGGGTTTCATTGATCGTGTACTCTTGAGTATAGCTCGGGCTGAGAAGGTCGCAGCCATGGGAAAGTTGACAGTTAAGCCTATCTAGTGACAACCCATCATAGGCTAGCTGGGTGATCTTGCAACTTGTATCATGCCGGAGTTTGATTTTCACCATAGGGTTTCATTGATCGCTTACTCGGCAACTTGTATGAAGCAGGATTTCTACTTTCCCCTTAGCGCTTCATTGATCGTGTACTCTTGAGTGTAGCTCGGGCTGAGAATGACGCAGCCATGGGAAAGTTGACAGTTAAGCCTATCTAGTGACAGCCCATCATAGGCCAGCTGGGTGAGCTTGCAACTTGTACCATGTCGGAGTTTGATTTTCCCCATAGGGTTTCATTGATCGTGTGCTCTTGAGTGTAGCTCGGGCTGAGAAGGTCGCAGCCATGTGAAAGTTAACAGTTAAGCCTATCTAGTGACAACCCATCATAGGCTAGCTGGGTGATCTTGCAACTTGTATCATGCCGGAGTTTGATTTTCACCATAGGGTTTCATTGATCGCTTGCTCGGCAATTTGAATGAAGCAGGATTTCTACTTTCCCCTTAGCGCTTCATTGATCGTGTACTCTTGAGTGTAGCTCGGGCTGAGAATGACGCAGCCATGGGAAAGTTGACAGTTAAGCCTATCTAGTGACAGCCCATCATAGGCCAGCTGGGTGATCTTGCAACTTGTACCATGTCGGAGTTTGATTTTCCCCATAGGGTTTCATTGATCGTGTACTCTTGAGTATAGCTCGGGCTGAGAAGGTCGCAGCCATGGGAAAGTTGACAGTTAAGCCTATCTAGTGACAACCCATCATAGGCTAGCTGGGTGATCTTGCAACTTGTATCATGCCGGAGTTTGATTTTCACCATAGGGTTTCATTGATCGCTTACTCGGCAACTTGTATGAAGCAGGATTTCTACTTTCCCCTTAGCGCTTCATTGATCGTGTACTCTTGAGTGTAGCTCGGGCTGAGAATGACGCAGCCATGGGAAAGTTGACAGTTAAGCCTATCTAGTGACAGCCCATCATGGGCTAGCTGGGTGATCTTGCAACTTGTACCATGTCGGAGTTTGATTTTCCCCATAGGGTTTCATTGATCGTGTACTCTTGAGTATAGCTCGGGCTGAGAAGGTCGCAGCCATGGGAAAGTTGACAGTTAAGCCTATCTAGTGACAACCCATCATAGGCTAGCTGGGTGATCTTGCAACTTGTATCATGCCTTAGTTTGATTTTCACCATAGGGTTTCATTGATCGCTTACTCGGCAACTTGTATGAAGCAGGATTTCTACTTTCCCCTTAGCGCTTCATTGATCGTGTACTCTTGAGTGTAGCTCGGGCTGAGAATGACGCAGCCATGGGAAAGTTGACAGTTAAGCCTATCTAGTGACAGCCCATCATAGGCTAGCTGGGTGAGCTTGCAACTTGTACCATGTCGTAGTTTGATTTTCCCCATAGGGTTTCATTGATCGTGTACTCTTGAGTATAGCTCGGGCTGAGAAGGTCGCAGCCATGGGAAAGTTGACAGTTAAGCCTATCTAGTGACAACCCATCATAGGCTAGCTGGGTGATCTTGCAACTTGTATCATGCCGGAGTTTGATTTTCACCATAGGGTTTCATTGATCGCTTACTCGGCAACTTGTATGAAGCAGGATTTCTACTTTCCCCTTAGCGCTTCATTGATCGTGTACTCTTGAGTGTAGCTCGGGCTGAGAATGACGCAGCCATGGGAAAGTTGACAGTTAAGCCTATCTAGTGACAGCCCATCATAGGCTAGCTGGGTGAGCTTGCAACTTGTACCATGTCGGAGTTTGATTTTCCCAATAGGGTTTCATTGATCGTGTACTCTTGAGTATAGCTCGGGCTGAGAAGGTCGCAGCCATGGGAAAGTTGACAGTTAAGCTTATCTAGTGACAACCCATCATGGGCTAGCTGGGTGATCTTGCAACTTGTATCATGCCGGAGTTTGATTTTCACCATAGGGTTTCATTGATCGCTTACTCGGCAACTTGTATGAAGCAGGATTTCTACTTTCCCCTTAGCGCTTCATTGATCGTGTACTCTTGAGTGTAGCTCGGGCTGAGAATGACGCAGCCATGGGAAAGTTGACAGTTAAGCCTATCTAGTGACAGCCCATCATAGGCTAGCTGGGTGATCTTGCAACTTGTACCATGTCGGAGTTTGATTTTCCCCATAGGGTTTCATTGATCGTGTACTCTTGAGTATAGCTCGGGCTGAGAAGGTCGCAGCCATGGGAAAGTTGACAGTTAAGCCTATCTAGTGACAACCCATCATAGGCTAGCTGGGTGATCTTGCAACTTGTATCATGCCGGAGTTTGATTTTCACCATAGGGTTTCATTGATCGCTTACTCGGCAACTTGTATGAAGCAGGATTTCTACTTTCCCCTTAGCGCTTCATTGATCGTGTACTCTTGAGTGTAGCTCGGGCTGAGAATGACGCAGCCATGGGAAAGTTGACAGTTAAGCCTATCTAGTGACAGCCCATCATAGGCCAGCTGGGTGAGCTTGCAACTTGTACCATGTCGGAGTTTGATTTTCCCCATAGGGTTTCATTGATCGTGTGCTCTTGAGTGTAGCTCGGGCTGAGAAGGTCGCAGCCATGTGAAAGTTAACAGTTAAGCCTATCTAGTGACAACCCATCATAGGCTAGCTGGGTGATCTTGCAACTTGTATCATGCCGGAGTTTGATTTTCACCATAGGGTTTCATTGATCGCTTGCTCGGCAATTTGAATGAAGCAGGATTTCTACTTTCCCCTTAGCGCTTCATTGATCGTGTACTCTTGAGTGTAGCTCGGGCTGAGAATGACGCAGCCATGGGAAAGTTGACAGTTAAGCCTATCTAGTGACAGCCCATCATAGGCCAGCTGGGTGATCTTGCAACTTGTACCATGTCGGAGTTTGATTTTCCCCATAGGGTTTCATTGATCGTGTACTCTTGAGTATAGCTCGGGCTGAGAAGGTCGCAGCCATGGGAAAGTTGACAGTTAAGCCTATCTAGTGACAACCCATCATAGGCTAGCTGGGTGATCTTGCAACTTGTATCATGCCGGAGTTTGATTTTCACCATAGGGTTTCATTGATCGCTTACTCGGCAACTTGTATGAAGCAGGATTTCTACTTTCCCCTTAGCGCTTCATTGATCGTGTACTCTTGAGTGTAGCTCGGGCTGAGAATGACGCAGCCATGGGAAAGTTGACAGTTAAGCCTATCTAGTGACAGCCCATCATGGGCTAGCTGGGTGATCTTGCAACTTGTACCATGTCGGAGTTTGATTTTCCCCATAGGGTTTCATTGATCGTGTACTCTTGAGTATAGCTCGGGCTGAGAAGGTCGCAGCCATGGGAAAGTTGACAGTTAAGCCTATCTAGTGACAACCCATCATAGGCTAGCTGGGTGATCTTGCAACTTGTATCATGCCTTAGTTTGATTTTCACCATAGGGTTTCATTGATCGCTTACTCGGCAACTTGTATGAAGCAGGATTTCTACTTTCCCCTTAGCGCTTCATTGATCGTGTACTCTTGAGTGTAGCTCGGGCTGAGAATGACGCAGCCATGGGAAAGTTGACAGTTAAGCCTATCTAGTGACAGCCCATCATAGGCTAGCTGGGTGAGCTTGCAACTTGTACCATGTCGTAGTTTGATTTTCCCCATAGGGTTTCATTGATCGTGTACTCTTGAGTATAGCTCGGGCTGAGAAGGTCGCAGCCATGGGAAAGTTGACAGTTAAGCCTATCTAGTGACAACCCATCATAGGCTAGCTGGGTGATCTTGCAACTTGTATCATGCCGGAGTTTGATTTTCACCATAGGGTTTCATTGATCGCTTACTCGGCAACTTGTATGAAGCAGGATTTCTACTTTCCCCTTAGCGCTTCATTGATCGTGTACTCTTGAGTGTAGCTCGGGCTGAGAATGACGCAGCCATGGGAAAGTTGACAGTTAAGCCTATCTAGTGACAGCCCATCATAGGCAAGCTGGGTGATCTTGCAACTTGTACCATGTCGGAGTTTGATTTTCCCCATAGGGTTTCATTGATCGTGTACTCTTGAGTATAGCTCGGGCTGAGAAGGTCGCAGCCATGGGAAAGTTGACAGTTAAGCCTATCTAGTGACAACCCATCATAGGCTAGCTGGGTGATCTTGCAACTTGTATCATGCCGGAGTTTGATTTTCACCATAGGGTTTCATTGATCGCTTGCTCGGCAATTCGAATGAAGCAGGATTTCTACTTTCCCCTTAGCGCTTCATTGATCGTGTACTCTTGAGTGTAGATCGGGCTGAGAATGTCGCAACCATGGGAAAGTTGACAGTTAAGCCTATCTAGTGACAGCCCATCATAGGCTAGCTGGGTGATCTTGCAACTTGTACCATGTCGGAGTTTGATTTTCCCCATAGGGTTTCATTGATCGTGTACTCTTGAGTATAGCTCGGGCTGAGAAGGTCGCAGCCATGGGAAAGTTGACAGTTAAGCCTATCTAGTGACAACCCATCATAGGCTAGCTGGGTGATCTTGCAACTTGTATCATGCCGGAGTTTGATTTTCACCATAGGGTTTCATTGATCGCTTGCTCGGCAATTTGAATGAAGCAGGATTTCTACTTTCCCCTTAGCGCTTCATTGATCGTGTACTCTTGAGTGTAGCTCGGGCTGAGAATGACGCAGCCATGGGAAAGTTGACAGTTAAGCCTATCTAGTGACAGCCCATCATAGGCTAGCTGGGTGATCTTGCAACTTGTACCATGTCGGAGTTTGATTTTCCCCATAGGGTTTCATTGATCGTGTACTCTTGAGTATAGCTCGGGCTGAGAAGGTCGCAGCCATGGGAAAGTTGACAGTTAAGCCTATCTAGTGACAACCCATCATAGGCTAGCTGGGTGATCTTGCAACTTGTATCATGCCGGAGTTTGATTTTCACCATAGGGTTTCATTGATCGCTTACTCGGCAACTTGTATGAAGCAGGATTTCTACTTTCCCCTTAGCGCTTCATTGATCGTGTACTCTTGAGTGTAGCTCGGGCTGAGAATGACGCAGCCATGGGAAAGTTGACAGTTAAGCCTATCTAGTGACAGCCCATCATAGGCTAGCTGGGTGAGCTTGCAACTTGTACCATGTCGGAGTTTGATTTTCCCCATAGGGTTTCATTGATCGTGTACTCTTGAGTATAGCTCGGGCTGAGAAGGTCGCAGCCATGGGAAAGTTGACAGTTAAGCCTATCTAGTGACAACCCATCATAGGCTAGCTGGGTGATCTTGCAACTTGTATCATGCCGGAGTTTGATTTTCACCATAGGGTTTCATTGATCGCTTGCTCGGCAATTTGAATGAAGCAGGATTTCTACTTACCCCTTAGCGCTTCATTGATCGTGTACTCTTGAGTGTAGATCGGGCTGAGAATGACGCAGCCATGGGAAAGTTGACAGTTAAGCCTATCTAGTGACAGCCCATCATAGGCTAGCTGGGTGATCTTGCAACTTGTACCATGTCGGAGTTTGATTTTCCCCATAGGGTTTCATTGATCGTGTACTCTTGAGTATAGCTCGGGCTGAGAAGGTCGCAGCCATGGGAAAGTTGACAGTTAAGCCTATCTAGTGACAACCCATCATAGGCTAGCTGGGTGATCTTGCAACTTGTATCGTGCCGGAGTTTGATTTTCACCGTAGGGTTTCATTGATCGCTTGCTCGGCAACTTGAATGAAGCAGGATTTCTACTTTCCCCTTAGCGCTTCATTGATCGTGTACTCTTGAGTGTAGATCGGGCTGAGAATGTCGCAACCATGGGAAAGTTGACAGTTAAGCCTATCTAGTGACAGCCCATCATAGGCTAGCTGGGTGATCTTGCAACTTGTACCATGTCGGAGTTTGATTTTCCCCATAGGGTTTCATTGATCGTGTACTCTTGAGTATAGCTCGGGCTGAGAAGGTCGCAGCCATGGGAAAGTTGACAGTTAAGCCTATCTAGTGACAACCCATCATAGGCTAGCTGGGTGATCTTGCAACTTGTATCATGCCGGAGTTTGATTTTCACCATAGGGTTTCATTGATCGCTTACTCGGCAAATTGTATGAAGCAGGATTTCTACTTTCCCCTTAGCGCTTCATTGATCGTGTACTCTTGAGTGTAGCTCGGGCTGAGAATGACGCAGCCATGGGAAAGTTGACAGTTAAGCCTATCTAGTGACAGCCCATCATAGGCTAGCTGGGTGATCTTGCAACTTGTACCATGTCGGAGTTTGATTTTCCCCATAGGGTTTCATTGATCGTGTACTCTTGAGTATAGCTCGGGCTGAGAAGGTCGCAGCCATGGGAAAGTTGACAGTTAAGACTATCTAGTGACAACCCATCATAGGCTAGCTGGGTGATCTTGCAACTTGTATCATGCCGGAGTTTGATTTTCACCATAGGGTTTCATTGATCGCTTACTCGGCAACTTGTATGAAGCAGGATTTCTACTTTCCCCTTAGCGCTTCATTGATCGTGTACTCTTGAGTGTAGCTCGGGCTGAGAATGACGCAGCCATGGGAAAGTTGACAGTTAAGCCTATCTAGTGACAGCCCATCATAGGCTAGCTGGGTGAGCTTGCAACTTGTACCATGTCGGAGTTTGATTTTCCCCATAGGGTTTCATTGATCGTGTACTCTTGAGTATAGCTCGGGCTGAGAAGGTCGCAGCCATGGGAAAGTTGACAGTTAAGCCTATCTAGTGACAACCCATCATAGGCTAGCTGGGTGATCTTGCAACTTGTATCATGCCGGAGTTTGATTTTCACCATAGGGTTTCATTGATCGCTTGCTCGGCAATTTGAATGAAGCAGGATTTCTACTTTCCCCTTAGCGCTTCATTGATCGTGTACTCTTGAGTGTAGATCGGGCTGAGAATGACGCAGCCATGGGAAAGTTGACAGTTAAGCCTATCTAGTGACAGCCCATCATAGGCTAGCTGGGTGATCTTGCAACTTGTACCATGTCGGAGTTTGATTTTCCCCATAGGGTTTCATTGATCGTGTACTCTTGAGTATAGCTCGGGCTGAGAAGGTCGCAGCCATGGGAAAGTTGACAGTTAAGCCTATCTAGTGACAACCCATCATAGGCTAGCTGGGTGATCTCTCAACTTGTATCGTGCCGGAGTTTGATTTTCACCATAGGGTTTCATTGATCGCTTGCTCGGCAACTTGAATGAAGCAGGATTTCTACTTTCCCCTTAGCGCTTCATTGATCGTGTACTCTTGAGTGTAGATCGGGCTGAGAATGTCGCAACCATGGGAAAGTTGACAGTTAAGCCTATCTAGTGACAGCCCATCATAGGCTAGCTGGGTGATCTTGCAACTTGTACCATGTCGGAGTTTGATTTTCCCCATAGGGTTTCATTGATCGTGTACTCTTGAGTATAGCTCGGGCTGAGAAGGTCGCAGCCATGGGAAAGTTGACAGTTAAGCCTATCTAGTGACAACCCATCATAGGCTAGCTGGGTGATCTTGCAACTTGTATCATGCCGGAGTTTGATTTTCACCATAGGGTTTCATTGATCGCTTGCTCGGCAACTTGAATGAAGCAGGATTTCTACTTTCCCCTTAGCGCTTCATTGATCGTGTACTCTTGAGTGTAGATCGGGCTGAGAATGTCGCAACCATGGGAAAGTTGACAGTTAAGCCTATCTAGTGACAGCCCATCATAGGCTAGCTGGGTGATCTTGCAACTTGTACCATGTCGGAGTTTGATTTTCCCCATAGGGTTTCATTGATCGTGTACTCTTGAGTATAGCTCGGGCTGAGAAGGTCGCAGCCATGGGAAAGTTGACAGTTAAGCCTATCTAGTGACAACCCATCATAGGCTAGCTGGGTGATCTTGCAACTTGTATCATGCCGGAGTTTGATTTTCACCATAGGATTTCATTGATCGCTTACTCGGCAAATTGTATGAAGCAGGATTTCTACTTTCCCCTTAGCGCTTCATTGATCGTGTACTCTTGAGTGTAGCTCGGGCTGAGAATGACGCAGCCATGGGAAAGTTGACAGTTAAGCCTATCTAGTGACAGCCCATCATAGGCTAGCTGGGTGATCTTGCAACTTGTACCATGTCGGAGTTTGATTTTCCCCATAGGGTTTCATTGATCGTGTACTCTTGAGTATAGCTCGGGCTGAGAAGGTCGCAGCCATGGGAAAGTTGACAGTTAAGCCTATCTAGTGACAACCCATCATAGGCTAGCTGGGTGATCTTGCAACTTGTATCATGCCGGAGTTTGATTTTCACCATAGGGTTTCATTGATCGCTTTACTCGGCAACTTGTATGAAGCAGGATTTCTACTTTCCCCTTAGCGCTTCATTGATCGTGTACTCTTGAGTGTAGCTCGGGCTGAGAATGACGCAGCCATGGGAAAGTTGACAGTTTAGCCTATCTAGTGACAGCCCATCATAGGCTAGCTGGGTGATCTTGCAACTTGTACCATGTCGGAGTTTGATTTTCCCCATAGGGTTTCATTGATCGTGTACTCTTGAGTATAGCTCGGGCTGAGAAGGTCGCAGCCATGGGAAAGTTGACAGTTAAGCCTATCTAGTGACAACCCATCATAGGCTAGCTGGGTGATCTTGCAACTTGTATCATGCCGGAGTTTGATTTTCACCATAGGGTTTCATTGATCGCTTGCTCGGCAATTTGAATGAAGCAGGATTTCTACTTTCCCCTTAGCGCTTCATTGATCGTGTACTCTTGAGTGTAGATCGGGCTGAGAATGACGCAGCCATGGGAAAGTTGACAGTTAAGCCTATCTAGTGACAGCCCATCATAGGCTAGCTGGGTGATCTTGCAACTTGTACCATGTCGGAGTTTGATTTTCCCCATAGGGTTTCATTGATCGTGTACTCTTGAGTATAGCTCGGGCTGAGAAGGTCGCAGCCATGGGAAAGTTGACAGTTAAGCCTATCTAGTGACAACCCATCATAGGCTAGCTGGGTGATCTTGCAACTTGTATCGTGCCGGAGTTTGATTTTCACCATAGGGTTTCATTGATCGCTTGCTCGGCAACTTGAATGAAGCAGGATTTCTACTTTCCCCTTAGCGCTTCATTGATCGTGTACTCTTGAGTGTAGATCGAGCTGAGAATGTCGCAACCATGGGAAAGTTGACAGTTAAGCCTATCTAGTGACAGCCCATCATAGGCTAGCTGGGTGATCTTGCAACTTGTACCATGTCGGAGTTTGATTTTCCCCATAGGGTTTCATTGATCGTGTACTCTTGAGTATAGCTCGGGCTGAAAAGGTCGCAGCCATGGGAAAGTTGACAGTTAAGCCTATCTAGTGACAACCCATCATAGGCTAGCTGGGTGATCTTGCAACTTGTATCATGCCGGAGTTTGATTTTCACCATAGGGTTTCATTGATCGCTTGCTCGGCAATTTGAATGAAGCAGGATTTCTACTTTCCCCTTAGCGCTTCATTGATCGTGTACTCTTGAGTGTAGCTCGGGCTGAGAATGACGCAGCCATGGGAAAGTTGACAGTTAAGCCTATCTAGTGACAGCCCATCATAGGCTAGCTGGGTGATCTTGCAACTTGTACCATGTCGGAGTTTGATTTTCCCCATAGGGTTTCATTGATCGTGTACTCTTGAGTATAGCTCGGGCTGAAAAGGTCGCAGCCATGGGAAAGTTGACAGTTAAGCCTATCTAGTGACAACCCATCATAGGCTAGCTGGGTGATCTTGCAACTTGTATCATGCCGGAGTTTGATTTTCACCATAGGGTTTCATTGATCGCTTACTCGGCAACTTGTATGAAGCAGGATTTCTACTTTCCCCTTAGCGCTTCATTGATCGTGTACTCTTGAGTGTAGCTCGGGCTGAGAATGACGCAGCCATGGGAAAGTTGACAGTTAAGCCTATCTAGTGACAGCCCATCATAGGCTAGCTGGGTGATCTTGCAACTTGTACCATGTCGGAGTTTGATTTTCCCCATAGGGTTTCATTGATCGTGTACTCTTGAGTATAGCTCGGGCTGAAAAGGTCGCAGCCATGGGAAAGTTGACAGTTAAGCCTATCTAGTGACAACCCATCATAGGCTAGCTGGGTGATCTTGCAACTTGTATCATGCCGGAGTTTGATTTTCACCATAGGGTTTCATTGATCGCTTACTCGGCAACTTGTATGAAGCAGGATTTCTACTTTCCCCTTAGCGCTTCATTGATCGTGTACTCTTGAGTGTAGCTCGGGCTGAGAATGACGCAGCCATGGGAAAGTTGACAGTTAAGCCTATCTAGTGACAGCCCATCATAGGCTAGCTGGGTGAGCTTGCAACTTGTACCATGTCGGAGTTTGATTTTCCCAATAGGGTTTCATTGATCGTGTACTCTTGAGTATAGCTCGGGCTGAGAAGGTCGCAGCCATGGGAAAGTTGACAGTTAAGCTTATCTAGTGACAACCCATCATGGGCTAGCTGGGTGATCTTGCAACTTGTATCATGCCGGAGTTTGATTTTCACCATAGGGTTTCATTGATCGCTTACTCGGCAACTTGTATGAAGCAGGATTTCTACTTTCCCCTTAGCGCTTCATTGATCGTGTACTCTTGAGTGTAGCTCGGGCTGAGAATGACGCAGCCATGGGAAAGTTGACAGTTAAGCCTATCTAGTGACAGCCCATCATAGGCTAGCTGGGTGATCTTGCAACTTGTACCATGTCGGAGTTTGATTTTCCCCATAGGGTTTCATTGATCGTGTACTCTTGAGTATAGCTCGGGCTGAGAAGGTCGCAGCCATGGGAAAGTTGACAGTTAAGCCTATCTAGTGACAACCCATCATAGGCTAGCTGGGTGATCTTGCAACTTGTATCATGCCGGAGTTTGATTTTCACCATAGGGTTTCATTGATCGCTTACTCGGCAACTTGTATGAAGCAGGATTTCTACTTTCCCCTTAGCGCTTCATTGATCGTGTACTCTTGAGTGTAGCTCGGGCTGAGAATGACGCAGCCATGGGAAAGTTGACAGTTAAGCCTATCTAGTGACAGCCCATCATAGGCTAGCTGGGTGAGCTTGCAACTTGTACCATGTCGGAGTTTGATTTTCCCCATAGGGTTTCATTGATCGTGTACTCTTGAGTATAGCTCGGGCTGAGAAGGTCGCAGCCATGGGAAAGTTGACAGTTAAGCCTATCTAGTGACAACCCATCATAGGCTAGCTGGGTGATCTTGCAACTTGTATCATGCCGGAGTTTGATTTTCACCATAGGGTTTCATTGATCGCTTGCTCGGCAATTTGAATGAAGCAGGATTTCTACTTACCCCTTAGCGCTTCATTGATCGTGTACTCTTGAGTGTAGATCGGGCTGAGAATGACGCAGCCATGGGAAAGTTGACAGTTAAGCCTATCTAGTGACAACCCATCATAGGCTAGCTGGGTGATCTTGCAACTTGTATCATGCCGGAGTTTGATTTTCACCATAGGGTTTCATTGATCGCTTGCTCGGCAACTTGAATGAAGCAGGATTTCTACTTTCCCCTTAGCGCTTCATTGATCGTGTACTCTTGAGTGTAGATCGGGCTGAGAATGTCGCAACCATGGGAAAGTTGACAGTTAAGCCTATCTAGTGACAGCCCATCATAGGCTAGCTGGGTGATCTTGCAACTTGTACCATGTCGGAGTTTGATTTTCCCCATAGGGTTTCATTGATCGTGTACTCTTGAGTATAGCTCGGGCTGAGAAGGTCGCAGCCATGGGAAAGTTGACAGTTAAGCCTATCTAGTGACAACCCATCATAGGCTAGCTGGGTGATCTTGCAACTTGTATCATGCCGGAGTTTGATTTTCACCATAGGGTTTCATTGATCGCTTACTCGGCAAATTGTATGAAGCAGGATTTCTACTTTCCCCTTAGCGCTTCATTGATCGTGTACTCTTGAGTGTAGCTCGGGCTGAGAATGACGCAGCCATGGGAAAGTTGACAGTTAAGCCTATCTAGTGACAGCCCATCATAGGCTAGCTGGGTGATCTTGCAACTTGTACCATGTCGGAGTTTGATTTTCCCCATAGGGTTTCATTGATCGTGTACTCTTGAGTATAGCTCGGGCTGAGAAGGTCGCAGCCATGGGAAAGTTGACAGTTAAGCCTATCTAGTGACAACCCATCATAGGCTAGCTGGGTGATCTTGCAACTTGTATCATGCCGGAGTTTGATTTTCACCATAGGGTTTCATTGATCGCTTGCTCGGCAATTTGAATGAAGCAGGATTTCTACTTACCCATTAGCGCTTCATTGATCGTGTACTCTTGAGTGTAGATCGGGCTGAGAATGTCGCAACCATGGGAAAGTTGACAGTTAAGCCTATCTAGTGACAGCCCATCATAGGCTAGCTGGGTGATCTTGCAACTTGTACCATGTCGGAGTTTGATTTTCCCCATAGGGTTTCATTGATCGTGTACTCTTGAGTATAGCTCGGGCTGAGAAGGTCGCAGCCATGGGAAAGTTGACAGTTAAGCCTATCTAGTGACAACCCATCATAGGCTAGCTGGGTGATCTTGCAACTTGTATCATGCCGGAGTTTGATTTTCACCATAGGGTTTCATTGATCGCTTACTCGGCAAATTGTATGAAGCAGGATTTCTACTTTCCCCTTAGCGCTTCATTGATCGTGTACTCTTGAGTGTAGCTCGGGCTGAGAATGACGCAGCCATGGGAAAGTTGACAGTTAAGCCTATCTAGTGACAGCCCATCATAGGCTAGCTGGGTGATCTTGCAACTTGTATCGTGCCGGAGTTTGATTTTCACCATAGGGTTTCATTGATCGCTTGCTCGGCAACTTGAATGAAGCAGGATTTCTACTTTCCCCTTAGCGCTTCATTGATCGTGTACTCTTGAGTGTAGATCGGGCTGAGAATGTCGCAACCATGGGAAAGTTGACAGTTAAGCCTATCTAGTGACAGCCCATCATAGGCTAGCTGGGTGATCTTGCAACTTGTACCATGTCGGAGTTTGATTTTCCCCATAGGGTTTCATTGATCGTGTACTCTTGAGTATAGCTCGGGCTGAGAAGGTCGCAGCCATGGGAAAGTTGACAGTTAAGCCTATCTAGTGACAACCCATCATAGGCTAGCTGGGTGATCTTGCAACTTGTATCATGCCGGAGTTTGATTTTCACCATAGGGTTTCATTGATCGCTTACTCGGCAACTTGTATGAAGCAGGATTTCTACTTTCCCCTTAGCGCTTCATTGATCGTGTACTCTTGAGTGTAGCTCGGGCTGAGAATGACGCAGCCATGGGAAAGTTGACAGTTAAGCCTATCTAGTGACAGCCCATCATAGGCTAGCTGGGTGATCTTGCAACTTGTACCATGTCGGAGTTTGATTTTCCCCATAGGGTTTCATTGATCGTGTACTCTTGAGTATAGCTCGGGCTGAGAAGGTCGCAGCCATGGGAAAGTTGACAGTTAAGCCTATCTAGTGACAACCCATCATAGGCTAGCTGGGTGATCTTGCAACTTGTATCATGCCGGAGTTTGATTTTCACCATAGGGTTTCATTGATCGCTTACTCGGCAACTTGTATGAAGCAGGATTTCTACTTTCCCCTTAGCGCTTCATTGATCGTGTACTCTTGAGTGTAGCTCGGGCTGAGAATGACGCAGCCATGGGAAAGTTGACAGTTAAGCCTATCTAGTGACAGCCCATCATAGGCCAGCTGGGTGAGCTTGCAACTTGTACCATGTCGGAGTTTGATTTTCCCCATAGGGTTTCATTGATCGTGTGCTCTTGAGTGTAGCTCGGGCTGAGAAGGTCGCAGCCATGTGAAAGTTAACAGTTAAGCCTATCTAGTGACAACCCATCATAGGCTAGCTGGGTGATCTTGCAACTTGTATCATGCCGGAGTTTGATTTTCACCATAGGGTTTCATTGATCGCTTGCTCGGCAATTTGAATGAAGCAGGATTTCTACTTTCCCCTTAGCGCTTCATTGATCGTGTACTCTTGAGTGTAGCTCGGGCTGAGAATGACGCAGCCATGGGAAAGTTGACAGTTAAGCCTATCTAGTGACAGCCCATCATAGGCTAGCTGGGTGATCTTGCAACTTGTACCATGTCGGAGTTTGATTTTCCCCATAGGGTTTCATTGATCGTGTACTCTTGAGTATAGCTCGGGCTGAGAAGGTCGCAGCCATGGGAAAGTTGACAGTTAAGCCTATCTAGTGACAACCCATCATAGGCTAGCTGGGTGATCTTGCAACTTGTATCATGCCGGAGTTTGATTTTCACCATAGGGTTTCATTGATCGCTTGCTCGGCAATTTGAATGAAGCAGGATTTCTACTTTCCCCTTAGCGCTTCATTGATCGTGTACTCTTGAGTGTAGCTCGGGCTGAGAATGACGCAGCCATGGGAAAGTTGACAGTTAAGCCTATCTAGTGACAGCCCATCATAGGCTAGCTGGGTGATCTTGCAACTTGTACCATGTCGGAGTTTGATTTTCCCCATAGGGTTTCATTGATCGTGTACTCTTGAGTATAGCTCGGGCTGAGAAGGTCGCAGCCATGGGAAAGTTGACAGTTAAGCCTATCTAGTGACAACCCATCATAGGCTAGCTGGGTGATCTTGCAACTTGTATCATGCCGGAGTTTGATTTTCACCATAGGGTTTCATTGATCGCTTACTCGGCAACTTGTATGAAGCAGGATTTCTACTTTCCCCTTAGCGCTTCATTGATCGTGTACTCTTGAGTGTAGCTCGGGCTGAGAATGACGCAGCCATGGGAAAGTTGACAGTTAAGCCTATCTAGTGACAGCCCATCATAGGCTAGCTGGGTGAGCTTGCAACTTGTACCATGTCGGAGTTTGATTTTCCCCATAGGGTTTCATTGATCGTGTACTCTTGAGTATAGCTCGGGCTGAGAAGGTCGCAGCCATGGGAAAGTTGACAGTTAAGCCTATCTAGTGACAACCCATCATAGGCTAGCTGGGTGATCTTGCAACTTGTATCATGCCGGAGTTTGATTTTCACCATAGGGTTTCATTGATCGCTTGCTCGGCAATTTGAATGAAGCAGGATTTCTACTTACCCCTTAGCGCTTCATTGATCGTGTACTCTTGAGTGTAGATCGGGCTGAGAATGACGCAGCCATGGGAAAGTTGACAGTTAAGCCTATCTAGTGACAGCCCATCATAGGCTAGCTGGGTGATCTTGCAACTTGTACCATGTCGGAGTTTGATTTTCCCCATAGGGTTTCATTGATCGTGTACTCTTGAGTATAGCTCGGGCTGAAAAGGTCGCAGCCATGGGAAAGTTGACAGTTAAGCCTATCTAGTGACAACCCATCATAGGCTAGCTGGGTGATCTTGCAACTTGTATCATGCCGGAGTTTGATTTTCACCATAGGGTTTCATTGATCGCTTGCTCGGCAATTTGAATGAAGCAGGATTTCTACTTTCCCCTTAGCGCTTCATTGATCGTGTACTCTTGAGTGTAGCTCGGGCTGAGAATGACGCAGCCATGGGAAAGTTGACAGTTAAGCCTATCTAGTGACAGCCCATCATAGGCTAGCTGGGTGATCTTGCAACTTGTACCATGTCGGAGTTTGATTTTCCCCATAGGGTTTCATTGATCGTGTACTCTTGAGTATAGCTCGGGCTGAGAAGGTCGCAGCCATGGGAAAGTTGACAGTTAAGCCTATCTAGTGACAACCCATCATAGGCTAGCTGGGTGATCTTGCAACTTGTATCATGCCGGAGTTTGATTTTCACCATAGGGTTTCATTGATCGCTTACTCGGCAACTTGTATGAAGCAGGATTTCTACTTTCCCCTTAGCGCTTCATTGATCGTGTACTCTTGAGTGTAGCTCGGGCTGAGAATGACGCAGCCATGGGAAAGTTGACAGTTAAGCCTATCTAGTGACAGCCCATCATAGGCTAGCTGGGTGAGCTTGCAACTTGTACCATGTCGGAGTTTGATTTTCCCCATAGGGTTTCATTGATCGTGTACTCTTGAGTATAGCTCGGGCTGAGAAGGTCGCAGCCATGGGAAAGTTGACAGTTAAGCCTATCTAGTGACAACCCATCATAGGCTAGCTGGGTGATCTTGCAACTTGTATCATGCCGGAGTTTGATTTTCACCATAGGGTTTCATTGATCGCTTGCTCGGCAATTTGAATGAAGCAGGATTTCTACTTACCCCTTAGCGCTTCATTGATCGTGTACTCTTGAGTGTAGATCGGGCTGAGAATGACGCAGCCATGGGAAAGTTGACAGTTAAGCCTATCTAGTGACAACCCATCATAGGCTAGCTGGGTGATCTTGCAACTTGTATCATGCCGGAGTTTGATTTTCACCATAGGGTTTCATTGATCGCTTGCTCGGCAACTTGAATGAAGCAGGATTTCTACTTTCCCCTTAGCGCTTCATTGATCGTGTACTCTTGAGTGTAGATCGGGCTGAGAATGTCGCAACCATGGGAAAGTTGACAGTTAAGCCTATCTAGTGACAGCCCATCATAGGCTAGCTGGGTGATCTTGCAACTTGTACCATGTCGGAGTTTGATTTTCCCCATAGGGTTTCATTGATCGTGTACTCTTGAGTATAGCTCGGGCTGAGAAGGTCGCAGCCATGGGAAGTTGACAGTTAAGCCTATCTAGTGACAACCCATCATAGGCTAGCTGGGTGATCTTGCAACTTGTATCATGCCGGAGTTTGATTTTCACCATAGGGTTTCATTGATCGCTTACTCGGCAAATTGTATGAAGCAGGATTTCTACTTTCCCCGTAGCGCTTCATTGATCGTGTACTCTTGAGTGTAGCTCGGGCTGAGAATGACGCAGCCATGGGAAAGTTGACAGTTAAGCCTATCTAGTGACAGCCCATCATAGGCTAGCTGGGTGATCTTGCAACTTGTACCATGTCGGAGTTTGATTTTCCCCATAGGGTTTCATTGATCGTGTACTCTTGAGTATAGCTCGGGCTGAGAAGGTCGCAGCCATGGGAAAGTTGACAGTTAAGCCTATCTAGTGACAACCCATCATAGGCTAGCTGGGTGATCTTGCAACTTGTATCATGCCGGAGTTTGATTTTCACCATAGGGTTTCATTGATCGCTTGCTCGGCAATTTGAATGAAGCAGGATTTCTACTTACCCATTAGCGCTTCATTGATCGTGTACTCTTGAGTGTAGATCGGGCTGAGAATGTCGCAACCATGGGAAAGTTGACAGTTAAGCCTATCTAGTGACAGCCCATCATAGGCTAGCTGGGTGATCTTGCAACTTGTACCATGTCGGAGTTTGATTTTCCCCATAGGGTTTCATTGATCGTGTACTCTTGAGTATAGCTCGGGCTGAGAAGGTCGCAGCCATGGGAAAGTTGACAGTTAAGCCTATCTAGTGACAACCCATCATAGGCTAGCTGGGTGATCTTGCAACTTGTATCATGCCGGAGTTTGATTTTCACCATAGGGTTTCATTGATCGCTTACTCGGCAAATTGTATGAAGCAGGATTTCTACTTTCCCCTTAGCGCTTCATTGATCGTGTACTCTTGAGTGTAGCTCGGGCTGAGAATGACGCAGCCATGGGAAAGTTGACAGTTAAGCCTATCTAGTGACAGCCCATCATAGGCTAGCTGGGTGATCTTGCAACTTGTATCGTGCCGGAGTTTGATTTTCACCATAGGGTTTCATTGATCGCTTGCTCGGCAACTTGAATGAAGCAGGATTTCTACTTTCCCCTTAGCGCTTCATTGATCGTGTACTCTTGAGTGTAGATCGGGCTGAGAATGTCGCAACCATGGGAAAGTTGACAGTTAAGCCTATCTAGTGACAGCCCATCATAGGCTAGCTGGGTGATCTTGCAACTTGTACCATGTCGGAGTTTGATTTTCCCCATAGGGTTTCATTGATCGTGTACTCTTGAGTATAGCTCGGGCTGAGAAGGTCGCAGCCATGGGAAAGTTGACAGTTAAGCCTATCTAGTGACAACCCATCATAGGCTAGCTGGGTGATCTTGCAACTTGTATCATGCCGGAGTTTGATTTTCACCATAGGGTTTCATTGATCGCTTACTCGGCAACTTGTATGAAGCAGGATTTCTACTTTCCCCTTAGCGCTTCATTGATCGTGTACTCTTGAGTGTAGCTCGGGCTGAGAATGACGCAGCCATGGGAAAGTTGACAGTTAAGCCTATCTAGTGACAGCCCATCATAGGCTAGCTGGGTGATCTTGCAACTTGTACCATGTCGGAGTTTGATTTTCCCCATAGGGTTTCATTGATCGTGTACTCTTGAGTATAGCTCGGGCTGAGAAGGTCGCAGCCATGGGAAAGTTGACAGTTAAGCCTATCTAGTGACAACCCATCATAGGCTAGCTGGGTGATCTTGCAACTTGTATCATGCCGGAGTTTGATTTTCACCATAGGGTTTCATTGATCGCTTACTCGGCAACTTGTATGAAGCAGGATTTCTACTTTCCCCTTAGCGCTTCATTGATCGTGTACTCTTGAGTGTAGCTCGGGCTGAGAATGACGCAGCCATGGGAAAGTA